>NC_136909.1:56357698-56396920 GCF_949606895.1 Notothenia rossii
CCATGTTAGTGTTGTGTCAGGCTTCTACTAAACAATAAGAACAACGGTACGTCCTTTGATGACTTCAACTTGAGCTATAACCTTCTTAGAAAAATTGACCAAAAGCTCCAGTGTCAACATTTAAGAAATGTAACATTTTTAAAAGACAAATTACATTGTATTGAAATGACTGTATTTTCATACAGTCTGGGAATAATTGATGTTTATAAAAGTCCAATTGTACTGAATTGGTCTTGGTCTCAAACAAAGGCCTACATTTCTTTCTACTTAAAGTAAAGGCCCAACACAGGATTGCAGAATTACCCTTGAGACACGCTTTGTTGTTTCTCAGATCATCTTTGAAAGCAACATTGTTAAGGTTTGCAGACACTATCCCAATGAGGAATAAATGGAACTGTTGAAAATTCCTGGAGTTTGGTTTCGAATGAGTCTGAGCTGCAGGGTGCTGGTGGTTTCCCAGGGCTAACTTGGCCCCCGCATTTTCCTTCCGAGCCCTAACCATAGGACTGTCAGAGCACCCTCCTGCTGCCGTCTGATACAACACTCCCCCACACACATATTGGCTGTCACAACCCCCGAAACACAAACAATAAAAACTAGCTGCACACTCTTAAGAACACATCTCAATGCACTACACTTCCAAACCATCACTGCACAAACACTGTCTCTCCGTCTTCCTTCCTTCCAGCTGTTCCTCTCCTCTCATCGGCCATTATTTGTTTCTTTTCTTTTCTTGTACTTCTATTTCTTAATTCTCCCTAGCTGTGTAGCTATATTGTAATTTACCAAAAGTAGTGTCAACACTACACAGTTGATGATGAACAATCTTATTATGTCTTGATTGTTAAGAGGCTAATGACCTGAATAATGAACAACATTTATGGATTGTTCTTCTGTTCCTCTCCACAGATGTGAATGAGTGTGAGCTGCTGAGCAGTGTGTGTGGGGAGGCCCAGTGTAAGAACACTGACGGATCATTCCACTGCGAGTGTCCCAGCGGACAGGACTACAACGTAATGATCGCCAAGTGTGAGCCCGTTCCCACAGGTGACCCCCCCTCCACTGTGGTACAAATTAACCTGCAGACATCAGAGTTTATAACGGTTTTTAATACTGACTTTGAATACTTTTTAATACTATTGATAGCCAATTCATTAAGTTCTTATTCTGGAGCTTGCTACTGAGTTCTTGACTCGTGTACAGTACTTATAATGCTTCATACACACAAGCAACATAATCAAGTTATTTATAGATGTAAGGTTATTAACCTCCTGACTACAAACACTACCAGTGTTGGAAAAAGTACTCTGTTAATTAAATAAAAGTACAAATACTATAATCTTACTTTTAATGTCCTGATTTCAAAATGTTACACAGGTAAAGGAACAAAAGTACTAGCATCAAAATGTGCTTAAAGTACAAAAAGTAAAAGTACACAGAATGCAGAATGGATCTTTTCACAGTAGGGTATTATTATGGTTAATATAATGTTGTGTTTTAGATCATTCAAATACAATGTAGATTCGTTGTGGAGTAGAAATAAATGGAAATACTCAAGTAAAGTACAAATACTTCCAACAGTACTTAAGTAAATACTTCAATAAATGTACTTAGTTCCTTTCCACCACTGAACACAACTAAAAACTACTACCTTTTTAATTAATTTAATACATCTTATAATAAACAATGAAATGCTTGCACTATTTGTAATGTTATTATTATTACTAGTTATTATGTCTTAGTTTAATTGCATTGTTGAGTAACCTGTGACCCACATTTTTCATTCATTACACAACTACACAAATTCTAAAATGTGTATAAAATGCAGTTAATTTCCACATTATATTTACAAAGAACCGAAGACAATCAAAACAATTTTTTAAACTGAGATGGAACCATTATAGTAATAATAACATGAATAAACGGATCATGAATGACAGCTGAAGCCTGAACTCAGTTTCAGTTCAGTGAATTATTCAGGAAATGGGAACAGCACAGACCCCAGTTCTGAAAAAGATGACATTTTAATAAAATGTGTTTGATACTCATCCCTTTGTCTTGTCTCCCTTCTCCCCCTCTCTTCCTCTCTCCCCCCCTCAGTTTCCTCAGTGGAGCGTAAGGAGTGCTACTACCGTCTGAACGATGAGAATCTGTGTGAGAGCGTGCTGACCAGCCACGTCACCCTGCAGGAGTGCTGTTGCACCCTGGGAGCTGGGTGGGGGGACAACTGCGAGGTGTACCCCTGTCCTGTCAATGGCACAGGTGAGGAGAAGGAGGAGGAGGAGGAGGAGGAGGAGGAGGACTGACCACCTCACTATCTTTACTCCATACACCTTTTTTCAGTCCCGCAGTTTACCAGTTTGTAGCTTGTGACCAAAACCACACCCTGAAGTATCTTCTGTATAGCACAGTCCTGTTCATGTGTGGACAAATGCTCTATTTTTTCAAGGATTTGACACAAGTCTGGAAGTGTTGAGTTAAAAACTAGCCTAAAGATTGTCTACAGCTGTGGTCCGAGTCTAAGATGTTCACGTCAATTGTGGAATTTCTGGTTTAGGCGTTAGTCGGAGCGGAGTAGCAGTAACAGCAGAAAAGCTCTCTCTAATGATTGCATGGCACATTTCCCCAGCCAAGAATGACCCAAGCACATCGCCAACTGAAGAGTGTGTCAGTCAGACAGGTGATGCAATGTGTCCGTATTCAAATGCCACATGAAAGCTACAGCATGATCCCTAGAGATGTTAATGTTACCCCACCTCTACACATGTGTTACCCCAAGCAGTCTTAGCACATTTACTGCACTTAAAGCCACAGTAGAGTGACTCCTGGCTATCCAAATAAGCATGTTTTCCTCTCCTCGTTTCCGCCATTTCCAGTCTTTATGTTCTCTCAAATTGTCAAACTATTTGAAAGTAGAATGTCTGAAGAAAGAGATCTTTTAAGTGCAGTAATTCTGATTCTGACTGACCTTCAAAACATTTGCCTTCAAGGTGACTTTAACTTATACAACATACAGCTGTATCACAAATGGATGGATGCAGTGTGAGCACGTTACATTAGGTGTAGCTGTGTTTCATGGACCTGCACATCACTCTTGTTTCACCATAATTATCTAAATGTCGGGATGATTTTTCCCTTTTTTTTGTTATTCTTATAAACGGGCATTAGAGAAACGAAACGTCAGGAAGCACCTACAATGATTGATGGTGGCTGATATCGGTGTCTTACCCATTTAAAAACTGAGCAGGAACTGAACTTCTCTTTTGGCTTTTACAGTAAAGTGTACCTCGTGTCCTTACAGTAAATACTGTAGCTTTGCAGACGCACACACCACAGTGCCTGCTCGAATCTTAACCTCTGAACCTCCATGTCTGTCCCCTCACAGACCAGTTCAATCAGATGTGTCCGTCTGGAAGAGGTCTTATTCCCAATGGAGACTTATTGTATGGGGTACCCACAGCTGGCAGCTACAAAGGTAAGGCTGAGCGTCTTTTATTTAGACAACTCAACATCATCCATCACACAGCATCATTTGAGTCCAGCAGGAAGCAACACAACTTGATGTGCCCATTTAGAGTCTGATATCAGCATGACATGACGATGCTTTTTGAGTACATTTATAAAATACCCTGTCCATGGGTGTGTGTTGGTCACAATTCTTAAGAAGATAAATGGAACTACCACAGAATACATTTGGAGTAATTTTCCAGGTGTTTATCTATTGCATTGTTCCAAAAGTGGAAGATGCATTCATGAAACGTTACGTCCCAGATGTTTAGTTGAGATAAAAAGAGCAAGGTTGCCGGCAATAAGAGGATATGAAGTTTTGGATTCAATCATTCAAACTTTGTTTGTACAGACCTTTCATACAAGTTCAGTTCACTGAACAGTCAGCAGTAATAGGGGTCTATTTCAGAACCTTTACAAGGGTCTTCATGCACTTCATATAACTGTTTCTCTTCTCTCCACAGAGGCCTCCAGGCTCAGGGGCCCATTCTTTTTTATGATACTGATTTGTAAACAAAACACCTAACCATCAAGGGCATTGTTTTCTATAATGTATGTATGTAAGCATTGCAAAGTGTATAGATGTATCTAACAGGAAATGTCTTAAACCCCAATTGTACAGCATATACATATTAGAACGATTCCAGCTTGTTGTTGGAAAAGCTGTTGTGAAGGCACAACATTCACTGGTCATGGATTTATCTCAAGTTGTGAAGGTATCCTAGGATGCAGTTCATATCAGGTTAAAATAATCAAATCCATACAGCAGTGAGACCTGAGAATATCCAGTCCTGTAACTTCAGATATATTGAAAGAGAAGAGTTAAGATTGAATCTGATTCTAACAGTTAGCAGCACAAAGACAGGGCTGGTCGAAACATTCAACACAAACACTGAAACACGTTCCCTGTGAAACCCTAATGAACCTAGGTCCCAATGTTTCAGGAGTTATAAACATGTACTATTACAAACTTTGTGTTGGTATCCTCTCCATGAACTTACATGAGGATGATGATATTATATTCCTATATCCGTATGCTAACGCTACATGAATGCTACATGCACAGCACAGTTACTCCTGGCTCTCGGTCATTAATTCTGCGAACATGTTTCCTGTCTCTGTTTCAGACGCAGATGAGTGTGCGCTGTTCGGCCAGGAGGTGTGCAAAGGAGGCTTCTGTTTGGACACGTTGGGCAGCTATGAGTGTTACTGCAAGACCGGACAGGACTACGACCCTGCCAGACTGGAGTGCAGAGGTCAGCCTAATACAGCGTTACACAAACCCAGAGTGTGTCTGCATGCATGTGTGTGTATGATGTGTGTGAGTTAGAAGTTCACTCCATTGCCTGTTGCATTCAATCAACAATAAGCAGAAAGACCAGACTATATAGTACCGTATCTATCTTCCACTCACCTGAACCAGGAGGAACGCACATCTACTTTTGAAGTGTCAAAAACTGTGGGTCAAATATCTAAGAAAAAAAAAATGTAGATGGCTTGAGTGACAGACAGATTCAGCTGCTTTTATTCACGGTCATAGTGAAATCAGTCAGTCAAAAGTTTGGAAACACCTTTTCATTCAATGGTTTTTGTTTATTTGAATTTGTTTCTACTTTGTAGATTAATACTGAAGACATCAAAACTTTGAAAGAACACATACGGAATTATCTAGTTAACAAAAAAGTGTTAAAAAATCCAGAATATGATTTATATTTGAGATTCTTCCGAGTAGCCCCGTTTTGCCTTGATGACAGCTTTGCACACTCTTGGCTTCTCTCAGTCAGCTTCATGAGGTCGTCACCTGGAATGGTTTTCAATTAACACGTGTGCCTTGTCAAGAGTCCATTTGTGGAATGACTTGCCTTCTGAATGTGTCTGATGCCCCTTTCACACCAACGCGTTTTCAGCTCCAGCTCGGAGCTGGAGCCTGAAAAGTACCGGTACAGTTTTTTCCTGTTCACACCGCAGCGGCGCCGCCTCTTTGCTCCGGAATCCGGTTCACTTCCAGCTCCAAAAGATTGTCGGTCTAGAGGCAAGAGCTTCGGAGCTAAGAGGCGGCGTCGCTTACGTCGAGGCGTGCAGGAAACTAAACCCAACTCCCCTGAACATGGGTCGACTGAAGAGTCTCGTCATGCCTGCCTATAAGCAGTAGTGCTGAGCAAAGTGAATAGAAGGCAACCACACACTTATAAAAAGAAACACACTTTATAAAGTCAGGCAACACTAACCAGGCTTCGTGTGATTCTGTTTATTTGTACCTTACTTTGACCATCCGTTCACTGTTATTGATCATTGTGTAGAGAGGCAGACGTTTTGTTTTGTATTATAGCAGCTATCAGATGGAATCAATACATGGGCTACACAGGTTGTCGTGTCCGACTATCACAAGTACAAACATAATGAAAAATATGCCGGTAAAATGTGCCTGTAGAAAACGGCTTATGCCACAATAGAATAGCAAGTAGTCAGTTTACCTTCGGTTGCTATGCTAACATCACCCATTTTATACCAGAGACACTTTAATAACAGCGTTGTGATGCCAAACAGCATCAATTCAGACTGACACACATACTTAAGGGGAATTGGGGATATGTATCAGCTGCTTGTGTGACAGTCAGACAGTGAATACTTTAGACTTTAGAGAGGCCGCTCTAAAATATTAGCTAACCCGGAGCTAACGGGAGAATAAACTCCCGTGGAAGAGCAGCCAGCACTGGAGCGGTCGGTAAATGCCGCTGAAACACATTAATAAACGAACCACGGCACTCTGGGGAAAAGTATAAGCTTGGAGAAGTCGTTATTTAATTTAATCTGACTTCGTATGATTAAAAGCAACACGATCATCGACCCGAGCAGTCCCTCGTTGTTGTTGTTGTGAGCGCCGTTGGGGAGCAAATCAGCGATGTAAACGGTGACGTCATGACGCAGCAGCGGCTCCACCAGTCGGGCTCTGGGCGGTGTGAACAGAGCGGGAGCAGAAAAGGGAAACCGGAGCTGAACCAGAAAAGCTCTAGCTCGGAGCTAGAAAGGGAAAAGCGCTGGTGTGAAAGCCGCATGAGAGCATCAGTTGTGTTGTGCAGAGGTAAGGTTAGTGAACAGTGGAAAGCCCTGACTAGTGTTGTAATCCATATTATGGCAAGAACCAGTCATCTGGTCCAATCGCTGCAAAAGTCCACTACTGAGGATGGACAACAGGAAGAAGAGAATTGCTTGGGCCAAGAAACACAAGGAATGGACATTAGATCAGTGGAAATCTGTACTTTGCTCTGATGAGTCCAAATTTGAGATTTTTGGTTCCAACCGCCGTGTCTTTGTGAGACGCAGAGAAGGTGAGCGGATGGTTTCTGCATGAGTGGTCCCCCCCGTGAAGCATGGAGGAGGAAGTGTGGGGGGGGGGCTTTGCTGGTGTCACTGTAGGTGATTTATTCAGAATTCAAGGCACACTTAACCAGCATGGCTACCACAGCATTCTGCAGTAGAATGAAGAATTTAAATTATAAATCATATTCTGGATTTTTTTAACACTTTTTTGTTAACTAGATCATTCCATATGTGTTCTTTTATAGTTGTGATGTCTTCAGTATAAATCTACAATACAGAAAACATTTAAATAATTAAAAAACTTTGAATGAGAAGGTGTGTTCAAACTTTTGACTGGTAGTGTATACAAAATGACTTGGACGTCCACACCAAAAACAATATTATAAATACAGTCAGCAAAATGTATTGTTTATTCACCTGTCTGGTTTACAGCCACCCTCAGAGTCATCCAAGATGTAGTGGCTTATATATGTTAAGCCTCTCCCCCTAGTCCAGCTAACAGTTACAAATAAATAACCTCACATTTTACATAACCTGAGCTTTTAAGGCCATTTATTACAGTAACCAAACACAGCACCACCGGAGTCACCATATCCCAGTCAAATTCTGAAAATAAGATGACTTACCCAGGATCCAGGTACACATGGTGTCTTCCATCCTCGGCACACCTGCACTCTGCTGCTTCAGACTTTATACAAGCTAATTCAGGAGCTGTGTATCAGATCCAGGCACATGTGCCCAGTGTCTCCTACACAATGTGCTATCCGCTAACTTTGTCACAAAGTACATATTAAGTTGTTTGCTAAAAAAAAAGAAGGTTCAAGCTACCTTGTAAAAATGTTAGTCCTGGCCCAAGTGCTGATAAGATGATATTGATATTGATCCCCTTAGGGAAATTCAGGTGTCATAGCAGCAACAGAATAAGAAAGAAACACAGATAGTGCACATGGAATATACATGTGCATAATAAGAATAATAGAAGTATAATAGAAATACAAAAATGAAATGAGTTAAACTCTGATCCGGTGAATGTACATACAGTATATACAGATATGTGAGCAGGGTTAAATATATATAAACATTTAAATGTTCAGGTAGGAACTTTGAAAAGTATCAGTGCGCATACTGTAAAAGCTCTACGCAAACAGCTATGATGGAGAGAAAATCTGTGAAAACATTGCTGCAAATAATGCCTAGCATTCAGTTTATACACATATGGCAGCAATGTTACACAGATCTATTTCCTTTTGTAACCCTCAACCTGAAAACATTCACATAACACAGTAGGTTCAACTTTTAATTTATAGAAACTACAAAAATCCTGCACTGTGCTTTATACGTATGATGAGTGAGAAATGATTGAGAAAGTTTTGAGTTGAAGCACATGGAGTTTGGCTGGACATTTGAACTCATAGTTTGAGAAAAAAACCTCTTATTGTGGAGTGTTTTTCTGTAATAACTCAGTCTTTCATGATGATCCAGTCACAGATCAGGTGAGCCCTGCTATCTGTGTACTCAGATATCAACACAACTCCTTCAAAGTAAATGGAGAACATGATTCATTGTGTTATATTTCCTAGTGTGCCTTTGCTGTTTTCAGCGATGTTAAGCTGATTTTGTGAGCTAGCATTTTTTGAAGGAGTGGGAATTGAATTGGTTGTCAAGTTGTATGTGTGTGTGATGTGCCATCCGACCTCTGCAGCTCATCCAGAATGCAGCAGCTCGTCTGGTCTTCAACCTTCCTAAATGTTCCCACACCACACCGCTCCTCCGCTCCCTTCACTGGCTTCCAGTAACTGCTAGAATCCACTTCAAGACACTGGTACTAGCGTACCATGCTGCAAATGGATCTAGCCCTTCCTACATCCAGGACATGGTTAAACTGTACACCCCAGCACGTGCACTCCGCTCTGCATCGGCCAAACGGCTCGCTGCACCCTCGCTGCGAGGGGGACCCAAGTTCCCATCAGCAAAAACACGTGGGTTTGCTATCCTGGCTCCAAAATGGTGCAATGAGCTCCCCCTTGAAATCAGGACAGCAGAAAGCTTACACATCTTCCGGCGCAGACTGAAAACTCATCTCTTTCGACTCCACTTCGAGCGATACAATTACGAACAAAGAATTGCTAACAAAGCACTTATATACTAATAAAGGACTGGCTTATCTAAAGCCAGTTTAGTAGCACTTGAAATGTTTGAAACCTGATGTACTTATATGATTCTGTCTTCTTCAAGTTTTTATCTTGTTAGTCGAACGCACTTATTGTAAGTCGCTTTGGATAAAAGTGTCAGCTAAATGTAATGTAATGTGTGTTTCAAGGTTTCAAGGTTTTTATTTGTCATACGAACATAGCTACAGTTATGACGATGAAAATCTTAGGTCACAGGCTCACTGTGTGTGTGTGTGTGTGTGTGTGTGTGTGTGTGTGTGTGTGTGTGTGTGTGTGTGTGTGTGTGTGTGTGTGTGTGTGTGTGTGTGTGTGTGTGTGTGTGTGTGTGTGTGTGTGTGTGTGTGTGTGTGTGTGTGTGTGTGTGTGTGTGTGTGTGTGTGTGTGTGTGTGTGTGTGTGTGTGTGTGTGTGTGTGTGTGTGTGTGTGTGTGTGTGTGTGTGTGTGTGTGTGTGTGTGTGTGTGTGTGTGTGTGTGTGTGTGTGTGTGTGTGTGTGTGTGTGTGTGTGTGTGTGTGTGTGTGTGTGTGTCCGTGTCCTGTGTTTGTTTGCTGTTCTGTCCGGCAGACATCGATGAGTGTCAGGATGAGTCGGTGTGTGCTGGTGGAGAGTGTATGAACACAGACGGCTCATACATGTGTTTCTGTACACACCCCATGGTGCTGGACCCCAACTCCAACCGCTGCGTCTTCCCCATTGAGGAGGCTGGTAAGAAAGTATCCTATTACATTATAACACAAAATGATTCTAAATGTCCCTCTAAAATATTCTCAAATTTGTAAAAAAATAAAAATGTGCATTCAACCATGAAGAAACAAACTCATAGCAGACTGTGGAAGATGTGTAGACTTCCTGTTGTCCTGATATGAAAGTGCTGCTTGTTCCACCATTTTGGAGCCCGGATAGCGAACAGGCGTGTTTATAATGAGTTACCTGGGTCGCATTCACAGTGAGGGAGAAGCGAGCCGATTGGCTGATGTAGGACGACGTGCACATGCTCGAGTGTATGATTTATGATTTTTTAAACCATATCATGTCTCTGCAGAGGAACAGGAGGCGGCCCAGCTGGTAGACTACCATGGTGGAGTGTGCTGGCAGGCGGTGACAGAGTCCATGACGTGCACGCGCCCGCTGGCTCCACACATCGATACCACATACACAGAATGCTGCTGTCTGCACGGGGAGGCCTGGGGCATGGACTGTGCCCTGTGCCCCCCCAGAGACACAGGTACACACACCGGAGGGATCCTATACACCTATTGTCTTATTTCACAGCTATTTGCAACTTGTTCCCTGTAGTATTTACTTCCTGTCTCTCTTCTTCTGTTGTTCCCTTTAGTATTTACTTCCTGTCTGTCTTCTTCTGCTTTTCCCTTTCGTGTTTACTTCTTGTCTGTCTTTATCTGCTGTTCCCTTTTGTGTTTGTCCATGGACCTTTCCCATTTATCTAATTTCCCCTCCTCGACTCCTATCCTCTCGTCTTAGTCCCGCCCACAGGAGATGCGAGCGGAGGAGTCGAGGAGGGGAACCGAGGAGAGAGGAGGGGAAGCAGCAGGCGGTTAGAGAAATGAGAACTCCTCCCCTCTGAGCGGTCATTTTAAAGAGACGTCCATTAATGATGACAGGAGGCACAGCAGCCCTCTGTCTGATGGACAGATTTGTTCATGACGACTTATATATTTACTTTGATTCATTCACAGTACGGCATAATGAGACAATAACAGGCTACAGATGTGAAAAACAAACACACACATATATATTTCTATATATATTCATATAAATATATATATACAATTTCAGAATCAAACAAGTATGAGAGCACTCTCATAATAATGTAACACTATCAGAGACTGGATATATCCCCCTCCCCCCCTCTCTGTTCGCTACATGGGGAATTGAAATTACGGGCCAAAAGTTGAATTTACAAGTATTAAAAGTAAGCAGGAAACCAAACCAACTGAGACCTGTCTGTCCGCCGCATGTACTCACACACACACACACACACACACACACACACACACACACACACACACACACACACACACACACACACTCAGGGTTTCCGCTAGGATTTTTTCTTGCCGGTCAAATGTCCGGAAATAATTTATTTTACCCGACAAATTTGAAACTTACCGGTCATGTTTCAATAATAATAATAATAAGAATTGTGTAGCAGAGTTTCCGTTAGCAGGTAATTACCAGACTATGACCGGATATGCTGATGTTTAAAACTCATTTAATGGGAGTCATTTTTATATTGCTTCAGTTTATAATCGTAACAGATCGAAAAATTCAGATTAATTTTTCAATAAATAATGCGCTTCCACAAACAACATAATTATTACATTCAAACAAACTACTTGTAGTAGATGAAGTACATTATTCAAAAGTTTACATTAACTTTGGATAATAACACAGGAGAAACGGAGCCTCTCTTTTCCTCTCTCCCTCCCTCTCTCCTGACAGCCAGTCAGTTTCTCATGCAGCTCGCTAAACAGTGGGCGGGGCTTCAGGTGATCATGCAGAGCTGCTTGTCTCCGTCAGACTCAGCAGCTGATCTGATCTCTGATCTCTCTCTTGCGTCCGGTTATACTTCACTCACGTTTATGTCCATATTGATCAGTTCCTGCTCTCCTGATCGGCCTTTATAGAGAGCATCGATCAAACTGTTAAGAGTGAATATCGGCCGATAATGATTGGCGACCGATCGATCGGAGCATCCCTAATTATTACCGGACATTTTCACCAGCAAGTTTTGAATTTACCGGTTTTTAATAAATGTTACCAGCTAGAAACCGGTAATTACCGGCTAACGGAAACCCTGACACACTGTACCACACGCACCTACACACTGTACAACATGCACCTACACACTGTACAACACACACCTACACACTGTACAACACGCACCTACACACTGTACAATATGCACCTACACACTGTACACACTGTACCACACGCACCTACACACTGTACCACACACCTACACACTGTACAACATGCACCTACACACTGTACCACACACACCTACACACTGTACAACACGCACCTACACCCTGTACAACACGCACCTACACCCTGTACCACACGCACCTACACACTGTACAACATGCACCTACACACTGTACCACACACACCTACACACTGTACAACACGCACCTACACCCTGTACAACACGCACCTACACCCTGTACCACACGCACCTACACACTGTACAACACGCACCTACACACTGTACCACACACCTACACCCTGTACCACACGCACCTACACACTGTACAACACGCACCTACACACTGTACCACACACCTACACACTGTACCACACGCACCTACACACTGTACCACACACCTACACACTGTACAACACGCACCTACACACTGTACCACACACACCTACACACTGTACCACACACACACCTATAGCTCCTAAAGCATATAATACACACTGCTCTGCTTTCGGCACGGACCTCACAGCTGTTCTCACTGTAAACATTGCGTCGCGATTAAAGCAGTTAATACAATAATATCCAGCAGTTTGCAGAGCTGTCATTGGCTGAGATAAGTCCGGCCGTGCGTCACGCCTCTTTTAAACATCACTGTTGCCGGAAATACATCTCCGGAGCATACATCAGTGTATCCTCGGTTAGAGCTCCTCCAGAGAGTCTCCTCGATGCGCGGTCCTCAATGTGCATTTAGAGAAATGAGATGTCCTTCAACATGGTGAGCTGAAATCCGCAAATTAGATCAATGGGAAAGGCTCTATGTCTCTTCTTCTGCTCTTCCCTTTAGTATTAACTTCCTGACGGTATTCTTCTGCTGTTGCCTTTAGTGTTTACTTCCTGTCTGTCTTCTTCTACCGATTTTATCTGTTGTACAGCTCTCTGTGTCTTTAACCTCCTTCCTTCTCTTGTTCTTTTTTCTTTACTTTATTTGTGACCATCATATATCCAGAATTGTGTGCACTCCACAAATATAAAAAACAAGTTTTCTGATGAAGGAAAAATAATGCGGTTTTTTTGGCCACAGTTAACATTAAATTGACCGACTTATTTCTTTATATTGATGTGACTGCACACAGTCCCTTGATCAGAGCTTCCTGAGTAACAGTCTGCTGTTGAGGCAGAGCAGACGGACCAAGTTGAACATAATAATCAAGTATTCACCATAATATGTTTCTGTGTTTTACATTCTGTGGTACCATTTGTATTGGATGGGCAGTTTATGTTAGCACTCACACAGAGAAATCTCTCATGTGAAATGTTTTTTCAACATTGAATGTCCCTACATATTGCATTACTCCATTATAATTATATGTTATCTTATTCATAAAACGCCATATCATAACAGGAGTTCTCTCATGGCTCTTTTCATATAAAACAGGACTAGACTGTAGGCTGCTCTGTAATCCTGAATTACACATATCGTACACACCAATGGCAAATACAATTACAATTTTATGAGTTCATTTTGATATCGACCACCCATCAGTCACTGTCCCTCTGGTCTCCTGGTCTCTTTATACACTTCACCACCTATTCCTTAGATGATCCATAGCTGCATAGTAAAATAGAGAATACATATAGTAGTCTACAAGTGTTAAAATATGTTTGTCTTTTGTCTCTTAGAGGATTATGCGTCAATGTGTAACCTCGGCTGGCGGCGGGCGTATGGTCGCGATGCGCTTGTTGCCGGCCCGGCCCATGAATATGAAGTGGACTCTGACTACTCCCCATCCCCTGAGCAGGAGGGGGCCCTGCCTTTTTACGAGAACGAGGAACGTGAGTATGTTTTTGTGTGCATCCTTTAAAGTTACTATATTGCACGGAAACACAGGATTGTTTTTATTCTGATTCTTCTTACATTAGGCAAGGCAAGTTTATTTATATAGCCAGGGGTGCACATAACTGGTACGCAGGTAAGCATGCGCGGCACAAATCTGAATTGCGTAATGTCCCTTGTGTCACTACGCCCCTTTGCGTACCTCAAAACATCAAAACAAAACACATATTTAGTCTACACGTGTTTCTTGTCAACACTCAATAGAGTAAACTACGAGACATGTCAAAAAACCCAAATACATTAAGCAGCTACGTTGCCGTTTCGCTCCCTGCAAAAAATCTTCGGACTTTCTTTGACTGACTGAACTGGGTGCCGGCCGAGCCGCGCAGGACATAACCGACGGACCTGTGAAGCTTTACAGGAGGCAGAGGCTTAGATCACTGGACGACAGAGTTGTTCACCATGTGCACAGACAGGGTTAACGTCGGTATGAAGAACAGAATAGTGCCAAAACTCCGCCAACTGGCTGCAGTGGGAGGCCCCCTGTGCACATGCTGTGCCCCGCGCACACACTGGAGAACTGCGCAAAATCAGCTGATCACAATGTTCACGCTCTGTGATCAAGCTGCTGCAGTTTTATTTACAACAAACTTACTCAGGGTGTTAATGGAAGAGTTTCAAATCAGACAGAGGTGAAAGAAGTACTCAGATCTTGTACCTAAAACTAGAAGTACCAGAGTGTTACTCTGTTACAGTAAAAGTCCTGCATTCAAAATGTTACTCAAGTAAAATTAGAAAAGTATCATCATCAAAATATAGTTAAAGTACCAAAAGTAAAAGTAGTGATTGTGCAGATTGGTCCATTTCAGAATAATATATATGATATGTTTTGTAATGATTTATCATTAAAGTGTTATCAAAGCTGGTAAAGGTGCAGCTAATTTTACAAATTAGATCAAAGTCAAGTAAAGTACAAATATCTTAAAATCGTACTTAAGTAGAGTACTTGAATAAGTGTACTTAGTAACTTCTTCCCACATCTGAAATCAGATATGACTTCAAGTCATGTGATCATTTCTTAGTATTTGCATCTTCATCATCTAGCATGCAAGAAGTGTAAATAGAGGACAGTGAAGGAGACACTGAGGAGGACCACGCTTCGTGTGTGGTGACTGAGTACCAAACACTGTATCCTGGTACTCATCTGAGTAACTCACTCAAAAAGTTATGTGCACCCCTGATTATAGACAGATACTATAGAGACAGATACTATAGAGACAGATACTATAGAGACAGATACTATAGAGACAGATGATTAGAGACAGATACTATAGAGACAGATACTCTAGAGACAGATACTTTAGAGACAGATACTATAGACAGATACTATAGAGACAGATACTATAGAGACATATACTATAGAGACAGATGATTAGAGACAGATACTATAGAGACAGATACTATAGAGACAGATGATTAGAGACAGATACTATAGACACAGATACTATAGAGACAGATACTATAGAGACAGATGCTATAGAGACAGATGATTAGATACAGATACTCTAGAGACAGATACTATAGAGACAGATGATTAGAGACAGATACTATAGAGACAGATGCTATAGAGACGAATACTATAGAGACAGATGCTATAGAGACAGATGCTATAGAGACAGATGCTATAGAGACAGATATTCTAGAGACAGATACTCTAGAGACAGATGATTAGAGGCATATACTATAGAGACAGATACTATAGAGCAGTGGTTCTCAACCTTTGGTACGCGTACCACTGGTGGTACGCCAGCTCCCGCTAGTGGTACGTGGAGGAATCTGACATATAACAAATATTTAAAAAATATATATAACATGTTTTGTTTTTTTTCACTTAAAGGAGACCTATCATGCTATATTTGAATAATATATTGTAGGGCCATACCTATATAAGGTATATTTATAAGTTTTCTTTTTCAAAATATCAAACAGATCATGCATTTTAGCCATGCCTCATTTCGCTCTATTTTCCTCTCCTCCACCCTGTCTTTGGCTGCAGCTGACCACGCCCCCCTGCAAAGGAGGGGGCCGAGTTACGAGCGTCATGTTACCATGCTGTTACCATGCCACGGCAACCTCTCATTCCCCTGATTAGTGGAGAGTTGGCCATATAGGCGGAGCTCCTCGTCACTGACGCCAGACTATTTTCAAATCTGTAACAGTCTTTTTAATTGTTTTTATTTAACCTTTATTTAACCAGATAAAAAGCATTGAGATAAAATCTCAATGCGGGATCTGTATCAGATCCCGTTTTTAGAGATTTTGGGTATGGAGGAAAAGGGTTGTGTTTTCTGACACTTGGTGAGTTCCCTGACACAACGGGGACACATATTCATGTATAAAAGACGTACAAAGGTGCATTTTGCATGATAGGTCCCCTTTAAAGGTGGGGTAGGTAATTTTGGAGAAACCAGCTTGAGTGCACAAGAATTTGAAAATACGCAACCGGAAAAAATCTGCCACTTCCTTACAGAGCCCCTCCTCCAACACACAAAAATGCGCACATGACCAATGAGGGCACAAGATAAGTTTGTGCACAGATGGAAGGCTGACAGGCAGGTAGGCCATCCAGTTATTTTAGCCGGGCCGGCTCAGATGATTGGTCGTGCTTTTTACAGTAGTACGGCTTCCACAGATCATTTTTTATGTATTGTCAAAACACTTCAGATATTCATTGCTATCGGGATGTTAAGAGCATTCCATGGAATGTAACAAAAAGTGTATCTCGAGCCGGTTTCTCAAACTTACCTACCCCACATTAACCTTTACACATAACACTGACATATACAATACAGGACACACAACTAAGTAAACAAAAAGACGAAAAGCAGTCACTACATTGTGCACATTTGGGGCATTAAGGTACACTACTTATTACTGCAACAGCAGCTGATTGTAAGGACCTTAGACAACTTCAATTTAAAACAGGCTATAGGGACAAGTGCCATCAGTTTGAGGCTTGATTGAATAACATTAATTACAAAATAAATCATACTATCAAAATACTACAAAGAATGAAAATAAGCTTGAGATAATTGAAACTGTGGTTTAAATTAGTTCTAATAGGCTATTGTTATTTTTAGATTTAGAAACGAAAACATTTTTTTTATTATTTCTGGCGTTGCTAATGACGACCATACTACCCATGAACGATTAGCGAACGTTGCAAGCAAGCTAAAGAAAGAAGAAAGCTGAATGATGTTAAAAACGTGGCTCAAAACGGGAGGTATTCGGAAGAGAGGTACAGAGGAGAATATTACCAGCGAAAGTGAACAAGTGAATGAGGAGGAGGACAGTCATCAACCGAGTACAAGCGTAGGCTCCGCCAGCAACACAAAAGTGATATGCACAGCCACTGTGATGGAGGAGAGAAGTGACTCAGGAAGAAGGCATTTGCTCAAAGGATGGAGAGAGGTCAAAAGCTGAAAAAGCACACACTTGTCCTTAATTGTTATCTTTTTTCTTATGTTTTTTCTTTTCTTTTTTACTTTGCCACCACAGAAATGGCAATAGCAAACATCAGCAGACTGAAGATGAGCTATTAGCCCTTAGGCTCATCTGGTCCTGGAGGCTTCATTATTATTGGAACTGAATTCCCAATAGGACATTTTCTGTTTCGATGTGGGTTGTTGCAGGAAGCTTACATTCACACTTTGGTATAGGTCCAGGAAATGACATGTGTGTACAGTTGACATTTGTTGTGTGAGAATAAGTTATTATTTTTGTTCTTTATATTCTCACTTTTGGTGTGTGAGTGAGTGAGTAAGTGAGTGAGAGAGAGAGAGAGAGAGAGAGAGAGCACAATAAATAATGGTATTATGAATAAATTTGCCTCCGAGTCCTGCATGAACTGTGCATAGACTGTATTTTAACATTGGTCATATGGTGGTACTTGGAGAGCCAACTATTTTCTCAGGTGGTACTTGGTGGAAAAAGGTTGAGAACCACTGCTCTAGAGTAGTAGTAGTCTGTCTCTAGAGTATCTGTCTCTAATCATCTGTCTCTATAGTATCTGTCTCTAGAGTATCTGTCTCTAATCATCTGTCTCTATAGTATCTGTCTCTATAGTATCTGTCTCTAATCATCTGTCTCTATAGCATCTGTCTCTATAGTATCTGTGTCTATAGTATCTGTCTCTATAGTATCTGTCTCTAATCATCTGTCTCTATAGTATATGTCTCTATAGTATCTGTCTCTATAGTATCTGTCTCTATTCATCTGTCTCTAGAGTATCTGTCTCTAGAGTATCTGTCTCTAATAATCTGTCTCTATAGTATCTGTCTCTAGAGTATCTGTCTCTTTAGCATCTGTCTCTAATCATCTGTCTCTAGAGTATCTGTCTCTATAGTATCTGTCTCTAGAGTATCTGTCTCTAATCATCTGTCTCTACAGATGCTCTAGAGACAGATGCTCTAGAGACAGATACTATCTGACAGATACTATCTGTCTCTATAGATACTATAGAGACAGATACTATAGAGACAGATACTCTAGAGACAGATGCTATAGAGACAGCTACTATAGAGACAGATGCTATAGAGACAGATGCTATAGAGACAGATGATATACAGAGACGGATACTATAGAGACAGATACTCTAGAAACAGATACTCTAGAGCAGTGGACCCAACCCCTGCCAAAGATCGCAGGGGGGGGGGGGGGGGGGGGGCCAGGCCTCAGATGATTTGTGGCCAAATATCAAATTTAGACTTTTTTATTTTTTTTACTTTTTTATATAATTGTAACGTAATACATGATTGTCACTAAATGCCTTGTCTCTACATTACAATAACATATACAAAATAATGGAATAATTAGAATAAAAATGCAAGTTAGTAGCTATTAAAGGCATAAAAAGACAGCAATGTATAATTCTTTCTTTAATATAAATGTTTCTTCTGCCTGTGAAGTGTCCAAACCAGGCTTGTCTGGATAAGCGCATTTTTAAAACATAGTCATTGTCCATGCCGGTTTCAGTTGGATTATTTGTCACAGTTGCTCCAATCAGATTGGTCTCCTCCATTTTGTTGATTATTTACGACTTTTGAATCCACATAAACACATCGGCAAAATCCGGCTTACTTTGAGCATGTGTTTTAAACAGTTTAATTCCTTTGTGAATTGTTTCCACTTGCGTCGTCCTTTAATTTCTTCATACAGCGGGAATCCAAATGAATTAATCCTGAGTCCAATAACCATCAAAGTCACTCCAATAGTGCTCCTTAATTACGCTTTCATCCTCCTTTAACAAAATACTTCACATTCATCCAGTTTGTGACAGTAGTTGTAGCATTTTTGAGACTTTGAAACTTTAATTACCGCTGTTGCGCCCCCCCCCCCCTTGTGTGTGTGTGTGTGTGTGTGTGTGTGGGGGGGGGGGGTGCAACTTCCAACAGGAGTCATTTGGGGGGGCTCTTGGGAAAAAAGGTTGGGAACCACTGCTCTAGAGACAGATACTATAGAGACAGATGATTAGAGACAGATACTATAGAGACAGATGATTAGAGACAGATACTATAGAGACAGATACTCTAGAGACAGATGCTATAGAGACAGATACTATAGAGACAGATACTATAAAGACAGATACTCTAGAGACAGATGATTAGAGACAGATGATTAGAGACAGATACTATAGAGACAGATACTCTAGAGACAGATACTCTAGAGACAGATACTATAGATACAAATACTCTAGAGACAGATACTATAGAGACAGATGATTAGAGACAGATACTATAGAGACAGATGCTATAGCACCTTTCAACACAAGGAAATTGAAAGTTCTTTACAAAAACAAAAGACATTAAGAGCATTAAGAAATAGTGCAGCGGAAACACGGTATAAAATGACATTTAAAAACTGTAATTATAAAGCGTTCGACAAACGCTATGCTCTATATAGTATACTTTAATCAGGCCTTCACAAAGGTATTGCTTGTTATGTGCCCAAGATACACAACACATTTAAATGATAAGATAAGATATACTTGCGTATAATGTAGGGCTGCTCGATTATGGCAAAAATCATAATCTCGATTATTTGGGTCAATAATTGTAATTGCGATTATTAAATGCGATTATTCATTAACTTTCAAAACTGTTACAAGTATTTTTTTAACAGTTGATTACCCTGAACTTTAAGTACAATTCAACTGAAAAAAAAAAATATATATATATAAGAAAAAAAAAATAATAATAATAAAGAAAATAATCGTTTTATTTCGATTATGTTGTTTTCGTAATCGTTGCAAGCCATAATCGTAATCGCGATTAAAATACGATTAATTGAGCAGCCCTATTATAATGTGTTGGTCACAGCTGCATAAAAACAAGGCATTGCACATAATTACAAATAAAAAAGAGTAGAAAATAAATATAAACATCTCAAAGAAGAAAGAAATTTGGAGCAGAGAGTTCTCTTCCAGCCAGAGTTGATTTGATGTACAGAGTTTTTGCAGTGGGCAGGAATGTTTCCCGTATCGGTCCTTGTGACAGCGGAGCTGGAGCAGTCTAAGGGAGCTCCTTCCTGCCTGTCAGCTGCTGGCTGGTCGTAGTTATCCATGATTGACAGCAGTTATTATTATTATTTTTCGAAGTAGCCACAAAGTTTATTTGATTTAGTTTGTATAGGCTCACGAAGATTATCTTTAAAAAAACACCACTGTTACTTTTGTATAGAAATTTTGGTTTTGTTGGTTTTCTCCAAACATCTGAAGCCTTAAAACGCAGAGATAGATAGATCGACATTTAACAGCGCTTTGCTGCCATCCTATGTTCATAAAAATAATGAAATGTTAGAATGAGCTTCTTTTAAGGGATGATATTTGAACAGTCCGCAGGTCCCCATTCATTGTAGTGTACCCAGGAATGTACGAATACAACTTAAACATGTGATGTTTCTGGAGTTAATTTGTCTCTTTGTGCTACAGTTCCGTTTAAGGCCTTTGAGGGTCTGCGGGCAGAGGAGTGTGGGATCCTGAACGGCTGTGAGAACGGGCGCTGTGTGCGGGTTCAGGAGGGCTACACCTGCGACTGCTTCGACGGATACACCCTGGACCTGTCCCTCATGGCCTGCGTCGGTACGGTGCTGCTACACACAACCAAAACACAATAAAACTAAATTGATAGTCTATTTGCCAGCACTGGGAACCTGGGAATGTTGAGTACACCAACGTTTATGTTATAGTAAGTTCCCCAGCACTTACAAATTGCGGGATGCTAACTTGAATATGTAGGGAAATGTGCACAATTAGCATAATGTGCGTTGAATAGCATCAATTACCATTATATGTGGACAATGGTTAAAAAAATGGATTGGCCAATTTGGGCAATTTTGGAGTAGTTTGGGGAGTTATTGAGGATGCTGAATCAATTTTCTGACATTTCTGGCAAATGGCAGTTTTAACCAGAAAGTGGCCAATGTGTAATCTCGGTGAGCTGATTTTGACTACCATGAGCAGTGTTGCGATCATTAGATATAGAGAGCACAAGATGACAATTATTACCTCTACTGTTAAGAATTTCCCAACATATGCAAGTGAGCATCCGGCAGTTTCTATGTGCTGGGGACCCGTACTACCGTAATTTTCGGACTATAAGGCGCACCTGAATATAAGCCGCAGCAGCAGCATACCACTCTCGGTTCCACTTTTACTTTTGCGCGCTACCTGTGTCACTCTTTTCCGGCCTCCAGCTTTTCCTGCTGGAACCCGCCGCTTAAAGGTGGGGGTCCGCGGACCGGCCATAGAGCCCATAGAGTTAAAGGTGTTGGCCGTTAGCTGTAAAAATCCATAGATTAGCCGCACCGTTATATAAGCCGCAGCGTCGAAAAATAGGGAAAAAGGCGCGGCTTATAGTCCGAAAATTACGGTATACATTTCTATCATTACACTTTGATGTACTCAACATTTCTGGGTTCACAGTAGGATTCTATTAGCTGGCAGCTAGACTATTAACTAAATAATATCTTACATGTTTTAAAGGGGACCAATCATGCAAAATGCACTTTTTGATGTCTTTTATACATAAATACGTGTCCCTGGTGTGTCAGGGAACTCACAAACTGTCAGAAAATAAAACCCTTTCTCTTTTCCTCCCTACCCAAATCTTTTAAAAACGGGGGTACAACAAGCTGATACAGATTTGTTGCCGATATTACGTAATTTCGGATGGTGGACCCACAGAAGGTTGCTATCAGAAACGATGCTGAAGTGTTTTGGACGTAATATGTTCTTTGTTTACATCGCTAACACTCAGAGTTAACGCAGTACTAGAGAGCACATTTGTTTTAAAAAGCAGGAAATAAAAAAAGGAACTCACCTTGTGATAAACCCGCAAGAGAAAAAGGATTTGAGCTCCATACTGTTTCAGAAATAATCCTTGATGTGGTTTAGAACAGCATAGCGTTTTATCACGGCAGAATTTTACTTTGGCCGTTTCTCAATCGCGAGGAAACTGGCTTCCAAGACAATATTTCAAGGATACTACGTCATCGAGTGCCGCCGAAGGACTGTTCCAATCTCCAGCATACTTGGAATTCCACCGAGGCCGCGTCCTTGGTTTGGGGGTAATTTCGAGGCTGCACATGGGTAGACTTTGCGTCCTTCAAATCCCCACAATGCTTTGTGCACGGACCAATTTCCCCAAATCTGTGGCGGAAAATTTAAGGCGGGGCCTCTCATATGACACACACCTGCACACTTGCTAGCCTGTTCCACTCTTCGTTTTCCGAATGCCAAGAAGGATTCTTACCTAGCTTCGGAAGGAAGTGACTCGGCCACTATCTCCGGTAGAATTCTGATCAGGCATTAGCTCCGCCTCCTTTTTTTTTTTCAAGCTAAGGACCCAAAATCTGCGTTTCTCTAACAGGGTTGGAATAGAGGGATATAAGGGATGTTTAAAATGCATGATCTGTTTGTATTTTGAGCAGAACACATCATAGACATGTTTTTATATTTTTTTATATATCTGAGACCCATAATATATGCCTAAAAATAGCATGATAGGTGCACTTTAATCTCATGTCTGTCCTCCTCTTTCCACAGATGTGAACGAGTGCTCGGAGCTAAACAGTAGGATGTCACTGTGTAAAAATGCAAAGTGCATTAACACAGTGGGTTCCTATCACTGTGTGTGTCTGCCGGGCTTCACTTCCTCTGACAAACCCAACTACTGTGTGGAGGCAGCAACACACCGAACAACACACACAGCGAGCAGGAACCGACACTAGGGGGCGCCAAGAGACACTAAAACACACGCACAAGCTTGTATTACTATACTTGTGAGGACACCCTCTGACATTCAGCCACTGCTAAATCTTTAACACCAACCTAGAAGGGAAACTCCCTGCTCTGGTTAAATTAGGCAGGAAACACCTCACAGCTGCTCATCTAGAGTGACCACGAGGAAAACTTTTGATTCAACGTATAAAAAAATCAGGGTGTTTCCCTTTAAACTGTAAAACATACTGTATATGTTAAATCTTTGCCCAAAATCAATTTACCTCGAAAAAACATTAAACTTTTAAGTTACTTTAGAATCAACCCAATCCTAACACAAAACTTACTCCATAATTTGGAAACAAATCCACGGCAGCTGTTTACCAGTGTCATGTATTTTTACTAATGTCCCTTTACTACACCATTGATTTTCTTTTCAGTACTTTTTGTACTTTTACAATGTGGAGTTTTAATATTTTAAATAACCCTTTTCTAAATATTATATGTATTCCTGTTACTAATGCTTCATTTTGTAGAAATCATAAAAGCATGATTTTCGATGGATGTTCACAGACTACACTGTTAACACTGAAGCTTGCCTCACTGTCTTTTTTTAAAGGAATTTAAGATTTTAGGATATAATGAGTTCTTTCCAAGAGTTGGGTGGGAGATTTCACGTCTGTATACAGCTGGCTTACCCTGAAAACTGGAAGCAGCACCATACAACATCTAGTAATATATCCAAGAGAAATATTAAGAAGGATGTAGGGTACATGTCATTGACAGCTTATTTCATTCCAATAGGAAGTTTTAAGGGCATTATGTATGATATTCCGACATGTAAAATGGAAAACTAAAATGTAGCGTTGCAGGTAGTAAATATGAAGAAATTGATTGACATTCTTATCACTAGAGGCCTTCTGCTAGAGCTTTAAAGGTTCTAAATTCCACATTCAGAGCATCAATTGTAAAGGTATGTAAGGGACAACGTGAGCACAGATCAAACTCAAAAGGGGCCTGAGCACCAACCTTTTTGCCCTCAAATTAAAAGAGTCCTTTTTCAAATGTACTTTATTTTACAAACAGTACATTTCTGTTTGCGCACATGTAAACCAGGTAACAAAGAGTTAACCACACAGAAGTGAATTTGCAGATCGTTGTAAAGAGTGCTCTTTAATGAATAAGGTTCCCTCTGACATCCTCTGCACGCTCCTGAGGAGAAGTGAGCAGAGAATTACGTCCTTCTTCCTCTGCTGTGGTCGTAATCTGAGTTTCTGTGTTTGTGTTGCTTGCATAGTTAGTGCATGTGAGTCCCTGTGTGGGTGTGGGTGTGGGTGTGTCCCTGTCCCACTGACAGGGTCCATGTGCTCTGAATTAGAAATTTAGCTCCTTTAAAGAATTCTTAGAAATGTTTCTGGAGCATATTTATAGTCGTCTCTGAGTAACTAACCTCTCACGTCCCTTCACATATGATGAAATATCAGAATATATAATAATCAGCCTTTTCTTTCTTACTTAACATAACATTTGATTGATTTCCTGAATCCGTAATTTTAATGTATGCTTATTTTGGTGTATGGATTTCAAATTATGTTTGTACTTGTTAAAGTTAAGCAGATGGCAAATGCTTAATTGTAGCCAAACAACTTTTATTTTACATGTCGAATGACTATCACAGAGGGGTGGATCTCCGTGTTTGTCTTCCAGAGCTTTATCCCTGCTTTTATCCTTGAGGAGACATTTGATCCTTAAAAGTATAGAAATACAACAAACACACACACACACACACACACACACACACACACACACACACACACACACACACACACACACACACACACACACACGAATTAACGCCCATATACTCTGCACTGTATAAGATTCACACTACATGAAACAAACAGTTACTTACTTGAGATGAAGATTCAGCTTAATCTACTATGTGGTGCCGATGTGGGGATAGAAACAGAATTGTATGAAATGTATGTTTTGTCTGGTATTTTTCTAATTTTGTTTCTCTACTTTAAGCGGTCTTTCATGTGTAAAGGCCTTTTTACTCATTTAACGTATTGACAAACCCATTGGACTCGTGCTGGGGGATCCAGTAGTTATTTTGTACCCAGTCAAAGTGATTGTGGATATTTAATTCTGTGAAGAGGCCGAAGTGGCTCCCTCTCTTCCTCCACTGCCATCCCTGTGTCTGCCTTAAAGAAAAGCTTGTTTCTACACTACAGCACCACCAAATCATGCTACATGCACATTTGTAATGTTCTAAAGAAGGTTTCTCCTGTAAAGCCTTTGAAATAAGCCTTTAGTGGGACTTATGGCGCGTTTCCACTGCAGCGCGGAGCTGGCTTTAAGCGTGCCGAGCCGTGCGGGGCCCGTTTTTGGTTGCGTGTTTGTTTCCACTTGGCCTAGTACCGGCTAGCGGGTCCTAATTCACAGTTTTTCTGGCCCCATAAAATCGTGGTTCTTGGGCCAGGAACAACCAGGCTGAGTCGGGCTGAGTATGCTAAACTAGAGAGAGAATCGCTGGCAAGGGGGCTACAACTACAACAAGATTAACATATTTGACCGTGATTTATTTGTAATACACGTTTCAAAATGATGCCGAAGTAACAACATACTGATACCGGTTAGTAAAAACCATGAATTAATGCTTTGACAAGTCTGCAGACAGACGGCAGGCGAAAGATCTTTTATAATGCGTGTTTTCTAAATGGAGATTGGCTAAGCTAACGTTGTAAATGCTCCGACCGTCCGCACTCACAACAACGGCCTATACAGACATAAATAAACCAGCGACTGTATTCGCCATGACACAGACAGTCTGTGGTTAGTACTTGTTTAACTTTTGTCTAGTTTCTGAACAGATATGAGGAGCTGTGAGCTCTGAGTTCTAACAGCTAACGGCTGTGTTGTTTTTCTGGGGCTCTCATTGAAGATGACGTCACGGCTCCGCCTACACTGCGTTACTATAGATACTACCCCTGTTCCTAAACTGTAATGGAAATGCGCCATAAAGTGAGCCAGTCCTAACAAGGCCTAGCAATACCGAGCGAGGCCGTGTAGTGGAAATGCGCCATTAGTCTTTGTTTTGTAAGATTCTTACTAAGAACTAAAAGGCTTTCCTGCTTTTTCTTTTCCATTCCTTCGTATGTTGAACTGACGGAAATGCATTTTTATTTTTCGTACTTTTCGTTTTACTGCAAAGTCTTGCCAGGTTGTAAAGCTGCTATGGGACAGCGATGGGAGAGAAGAAACTTGTGTACATTTAAACAAAAGAGTGGAGAAAACAACTGTATTTGTAATTTGTACATGAATAAATAGCTTTTTCTATGGATTCATATTACAGTGTACATTAAACCCCTTGGTAATAAACCACCAATTGTGATATTTGCACTGGCTGGCCTGTCAGTTTTTACTTTTTCAAACATGGGTAGTGCTTCTCCTCACTATGCTCACATTTGAACTGTATGTGGTAAAGGTTGTCTTTACAAATGTTACATATTGTGCATGTCTTTATATCTTTTAATTTACAAACAGCCAGTTGTCTAATTTCTTTATCTTCATTTAAACTGATTAAAACTGAAGTATACATTTAACTTACACATTTAACACTGACAAAGCTGGAGTTCATTATAGAGAGGCGAAGTCCCTCCCCTTCCGGTGGGACTCATGGGACCTTATTTCGCAAAAAGTTTGTATTGAAGTCAAGGGAGAGAGAAAGATTATCTTTTGATCCCGTTTGAATTATGCCACGAATTACACATATGATGTTTGTCAATCTTAAATAAAAACTGTTGAAATATAAGACTATGAAAAATATGCAACTATAAAGACTACAAATCCCAGAATCCCGGTCCCACATGCTGGCTCTCACGGAACTGACTAACTCCCCTTTTGTGTATGTACAGCTCTCAACATGCCCAGACTTGTAGTGATTTTAACCTCTTTTATTACTTTTCGCCTCACAAAGAAAGAAGTTAAATGTGCCAACGTGACGGCCGTCTTGGTGTGTGGTGTGAGACGGGAGATGTAGGTCATTGAGCGGTTCACACAAAAAAAAGTGTTACTTCACAGTTTTACGAAACATTTTTATTTTTTTTACTTGTAAAATTATCTTTTAAATTGACAAACATCATATGTGTAATTCGTGGCACAATTCAAAAGGGATCGAAAGATAATCTTTCTCTCTCCATTGAGGTCCACCGGAAGGGGAGGGACTTCGCCTCCCAATTCCCAACCTGACGCCATACGCCTCGGTGTGTTCCATCTGGATTCAACCCCTGCTTCTTCCCCAGTTCCTGCTCCTGTCCAGGAGCCGTTCTCTGGTACTCGTCTGGCTTTTGGAGGTCCACGGAGCCTCCAAAAGGCTCCTAAGAGAAGGAGCCGCAGGTCCAGGCTAGCAGCCCGAGCCCCAGAAGCCACGCTTTGTGCTCCAGTACCATCCCAAACAGCCATGGTTCTGTGTTCCGGTTCCGTGCCCAGCGGCCATGGTTCCGGCTCCAGAACCGGCCCACACAGCCATGGTCCCGGCTCCAGTTCTGGCCCCAGCAGCCATGGTTCCGGCCCCAGTTCTGGCCCCAGCGGCCATGGTTCCGGCTCCAGTTCCGGCCTCAGCAGCCATGGTTCCAGACCCAGTTCTGGCCCCAGCTGCCATAGTCCCTCCTCAAGTCCCCTCTCTAGTCCCCTCCCAAGTTCCCTCTCAAGCCCTCTCTCGAGGTCCCTCTCAAGTACCCCCTTGGTTTCCCTCTCGAGTCTCCTCTCGAGTCTCTTCTCAAGTCCCCTCTCAAGTCCCCTCTCGAGTTCCCCCTTGGTTACCCTCTCGAGTCTCCTCTCGAGTCTCCTCTCAAGTCCCCTCTCGAGTCACGTCTCAAGTCCCTACCCAATGTCCTGGTCCGTTGGAGGTTCCGCTGGGGGTCCTGCCAACCCTATGTCCTGTGCCGTTGGAGGTCCCGCCGACTACTCTTCTGCCCGAGTCCCCCTTCTCGGCTTCTGCCTTGCCCCCGGGCCGTCCGCCCGAGATCCCTTCCGGGTCCTCCGCTGTGCTCCTGGGCTGTCAGCCCAAAACCCGTCCTCCGGACCCCCTCCACCCACTTTTGTGGGTTTTTTTGTAGGGACGTCTGGAATCCGTCCCTTGAGGGGGGGGGTTCTGACAATATTCTCATGTTATGTCACGTTTGTAGTTTTGTATGTGTGGTTATGGGTGTTTTCCTCCTTGTATGTTGTCTGGTCCTTCTTCCTGTGTTTT
This sequence comes from Notothenia rossii, assembly GCF_949606895.1. Taxonomy (NCBI): domain Eukaryota; kingdom Metazoa; phylum Chordata; class Actinopteri; order Perciformes; family Nototheniidae; genus Notothenia; species Notothenia rossii. The sequence continues at coordinate 56,386,006 of NC_136909.1, forward strand.
TCCCCTGTCGTTAGTTTCCCTGGTGTGTCTAATTGTCTGATTGTGTTCACCTGTCGCCCTTGTGTTTCTCCTCCCCTGCCCGGCTTTTTCTCGTCTTGTGATTACCCCTCTCTGTATTTAGTCTTGTCTCTTCCTGTGTTCAGTGTTGGTTCATTATTTGTCGTTCCTGTTCCCCTTCATGTTGGTCACTGTCACCTTTGTATTGGATGCTACCTGGTACCTGTTTTTGGATTCTTGTTTTTGTTCAGCTTTTGTTGAATAAAGCTCACCTTTTGTTTCATTTTGAAACCAGCTTCCTCCTCATTCTGCATTTGGGTCCTATTTTTCCCCAACCCTGACAATCTGCCGATAATGATCGGCGCATCCCTAATTATTACCGGACATTTTGACCAGCAGGTTTTGAATTTACCCGTTTTTTATAAATGTTACCAGCTAGAAACCGGTAATTACCGGCTAACGGAAACCCTGCTATAGACTACTTCCTGAATTTGCTTAATGAATGGCAGGTTTTCTTTTTTTAAAACATTAGATTTGTTACATTGTTCTGTTTAACATAATACAATTACGTATCAATAAGTGTTATGTCTTTTCTCCTGTATTTATTTGCATTGGATTTGATATTGAGGTATTCCAAAATCAACGGAAAGTAATCAGGTTACATTACTTTTACATTGTGATACTTAGATTAGGTAACAAGTTATAGTGACAGAATAAAATGTTTAAGTTACCCTCCCAACCGAGGCAGTAAAAGGACTACATAATGTATTAGCATACTGAACCTAGATATACTTATTGGCGACAGACCAGTTAAATGCTGCAATAGATCATGCATATATTTTCCATTTGGATCCGCTTCTGTCTGTCTCTGTGTGCCGCACATCCAACCCCCCACCCCTCCCTATCTGAAACTGGGCTACTCGCTGATATTTGCAGAGCTGTCCTGCACACCAACCTTTGTTTCCAGTAAACTCAGAATCTATTTATAGACTCTGTGAGAGTGAATAAGTGAGGGAGAGTGTTTGTGAACGTTGTTGGAGACAGAGTTAACCTGAAGCAAAGACCAATGTGTGTATCCCTTGCTATCCCGATGAGCACTGATAATACGGGATTAGGATTCACGCGTCAGAGGTCATCAGGCTGTTTGTGTGGCCCTCAGTAAGGTAAGGAATACTTAACGACTGGTTAGGGGAGAACATGGCTTCACATTGGCCTTAAACTCCAAAACTCACATGTATTTAGATAGTAACTACAACAAGTGTAGTGGTATTTATTACCGATTTGTACCAATTGTTGCTTAACAGCAGGTGCTATTGTAGGCTTTTTGGAAATGTGTCAAACTTTTGCTGTGTTTCTTCTGCAGAGCACAACCTGTCCTGCAGAAGGAATTTGTTCTCTGTTTGATAGTGTCAAGCTTAAAACACCCAAAAAGTAGCATTACTGAAGTCTTACCATTGAAGCAAAAGCTGCAAACTGACAGGTCATGGTCCACCTCATCAAAGCATAAAATAAAGATATTTTATTGCACTAGTAACGTTTATGCTGCCACACTAAATGGTATTTCCAAAGGTTTCAAAGGTTTTAATATCTTATACAGCTACAGTGTAGTTTTGAAATGTTGAGGGCGTTGCAACTTCCGTACCAGGCCGCGATGCAGCCAGTCATGATGCTCTCTATGGTGCACCTGTAGAAGGTCAGGATCCTCTCTATGGTGCACCTGTAGAAGGTCAGGATCCTCTCTATGGTGCACCTGTAGACGGTCAGGATGCTCTCTATGGTGCACCTGTAGAAGATCAAGAACCTCTCTATGGTGCACCTGTAGAAGGTCAGGATCCTCTATGGTGCACCTCTAGAAGGTCAGGATCCTCTCTATGTCAGGATTCTCAAGTTATGTCATGTTTGTAGTTTTGTATTCCTGGTTATGGGTGTTTTTCTCCTTGTATGTTGTCTGGTCCTTCTTCCTGTGTTTTTCCCCTGTCGTTAGTTTCCCTGGTGTGTCTAATTGTCTGATTGAGTTCACCTGTCGCCCTTGTGTTTTTCCTCCCCTGCCCGGCTGTTTCTCATCTTGTGATTACCCCTCCCTGTATTTAGTCTTGTCTCTTCTTGTGTTCAGTGTGGGTTCGTCTTTTGTTGGTGACTGTGTTCCCCGGGGAGTGTGCTGTTTGTCTATATCAGGGGTAGGGAGGCCCGGAGGCCCGCGAGACCATTTGGTACGGCCCTCGAGGCAATTTATAAACACACGCAAAAAAGAAAAAAATTGAAGAAATATAGACCGCAAAAAAATAAAAAAAGCGAGTGCCTGTTTTTCCTGGCCAAGATTAGGGTCCTTGAACACAACACGAGCCTGACGTGTCTGACAGGGGTGCAGTTTTGACAGAGAGCACCGGAACGCCAGAACGCCGCTCCGGCACTTGAGAGGCACACCAAAGGACAAGTAAAAATCTCAAGGCACACCTACCCTAAAATAGCCCTTATAACACGTGTTATCACTCATATCATGTAAAATATCTGTAAATGTGCATACTTATTTACTAATGGCAAATAAAATGTGACAAAGACAACTATATTACTCATGAAATATTTATTAACGAAACAATTTTTAAATTAATTTATAAATATAAATATATATATATATATATATATTATATATATAATATATATATTATATAATTTATTAAACTTTAGCAAATTAGGCTTCATCAAAGCAGCAACACACTCATTTAAACCAGACAGGTCACAAAATTAAAAATGAGGCAACGGAAACTCAGCAGAAACTCAGCAGAAACTCAGCACAGAGAACTGTCAATGCAAGGAAACATGGTCCTGAACTACAAATTATGAATATAACATTTCACCAATCAGCATTGAAACATGTGCTATTTTAAAATTTGCCTATTTACAGATTAATGGGATACATGTGCCTGTCGGGGCGCGCAGATTTTTTTAATCCTCGGTGGCACTGAAGAGAGGGCAACTCGCAAGTCCTGTTCAACAGACAGCCGTGACCTGCTGTTGTTCTTCATATAAGTCAGAGTAGAGAACGCCAGCTCACACAGGTAGGTAGTGGGAAAATGAAGTAGTTGCTCAATCGCGTGGTGGGAGATGCTTGGGTACTCCGATGCAGAAGCCAACCAAAACTGATCCAGTGGGAGCTCACTGAATTTGAGTTTCAGTGTGCGGTCCACACGGAGCTCTGCGCACTCCTCTCTCTCTTTCATGGAGAGCTTCTCTGTGGAGGATTCCTGGTGGAATGGGTCTTGGATCCAGTCATAGTCCTCGATGTCAGCCACACGTGGAAAATACTGCTCAAACCTCTCTTTTAAGGTCTGAAGGTGTTCCGCATACACAGCGCGCTCCTTAGCTGCCTGCGGCGCAGCTGATGTCAGCGGGAACATGTCCATGGAGCCCTGCTCCAAAGCCTCCTGCCACAGGAGAAGTTTGCCCATAAACCCCCGAATCTTATCTGTGGACGATAAAATGTTTTAATTCCTTCCCTGAAGCTTGGCGTTTAACTCGTTCAGATGCCCAAATATGTCTGCGAGGTAAGCCAGCCTGGCGCACCACCTCTCATCCGCGAGCTTGTCTTTATGTGGGACAGCGTTTTCACCTGAAAACTCCAAAAGCTGTTCCCGAAGCTCATAAAGACGGGATAGGACTTTCCCCCGTGACAGCCAACGTACCTCTGTGTGCAGGATCAGGCTTTGGTGGTCGGCTCCCATCTCGGCGCACAGCTGGGAGAAGAGGCGAGATTTCAGGGGCCTTGATTTTATGTAATTCACCATCTGCACGGCCTGATTCAGCACCTCAGTCAACTCCGGGGGCATGGTTTTGGCAACCAATCTCTCTCGGTGCAGAATGCAGTGGTTTGTCACGATATGTGGGTTTTGTGCCCTCACCTTAGCAATGAATCCTTTCACTCTCCCCGTCATGCTCGCCGCACCATCTGTGCAAAGACCGACGCACATATTCCAGGTCAGACTGTTCTCTTTAAAATAGTCATTAGTTACCCTGAATATTTCCTCTCCCGTGGTGTGGCTTTCCATTTCTTTGCAGAATAAAAATGTCTCTTTGATGGAGTCAGCATCAACATATCTGACGTTTGCCAGAAGTTGGGCAGCCCCACTGATGTCCGTAGATTCATCTATTTGGAGGGAAAATCTGCCGCTCGCCTGCAGTTTCTCTGCCAAATGTTCCTCAATGTCTTCGGACATGTCGTCGATTCTTCTTTTGATCGTATTATCAGACGACGGCACTTTCGATAGCTCATTTGCGGCATCTGGACCCAGCATGACACCTGCAAGTATTTTGCAAGCAGGGAGGATGAGTGTCTCCGCTATTGTGTGAGGCTTCTTCTGCTTTGCAATGAGCTCCGCTAGCATGTAACTCGCCTCCATTGCCTTATCAGACACTTTCACAGAATCCAACAAACATCCTTGCTGCCTCTGGTTCAGATCCCGCGCTCTTCTGAAGTAGTCCAAGTTACTGTGAACATGGGCGGGATGTTTGGTTTCCAAGTGCCTCTTCAGCTTGCTTGGAACCATGTTAGCATTAGCTAACTTCTCCCGACAGACGACGCACTCGGGCTGAGGATTGTTCACATCCCCGGTCCAAATGAAGCCATAAGACAGATAACTGTCATGGTACTGTCTGCTGACAGTTTTTTTCCTCTTCTCTTTCGGTGGTGGGTTGTCGGCAGTCTCTACACTGGTGGTTGCTGGTTTGCTCCGCACAAGAAAGCGCTCCATTTTCCCGCTTGCTTGTTTCTCAGTTTTAATATTGTCCTTCAGCCTTTGATGTGTCACAGTCTTATAAATCCCACCTGCGCAACTGCGTTAACAGCGGAATACGGGGTTCTGTGAGGATTATTTTTTAAATAATCGTTTTTAGGTATAGAGTTTGCCTCTGTATTATGAAATGTGTGCATACAAAGTACTGATATAGTAAATAAAAAAAAAATTATTTTGTGTAGTTGTATATTGCAATAATAACGTATGTTTGTCACAAAATCCACGGCACACCTGGACTTGCCTCACGGCACACCAGTGTGCCGCGGCACAACCACTGGTTTAGATAGTTCACTTTAGCCTAAGTTATCTCAGTGGGTCTCAAACATTTTGATCACAATTTATGTAAACAAATATTTGCAGAGATGCAAGAGTGTAAATGCGAAGGACAAACACAAGGAGAAGACACTGTGTGGAAACCCATAGGTCCTCTTCACTGACTATGCCCAACAAAAAGGAGGAAGGAAGAAGAACAACCTCATATTCTTCACTGATTCCATCTACATCTGGAAAGATACTCTGTGCAGCAATTATGCATACTTATCCAGAGAGGGCATCGGCTCAGGAGGCAGATTACAAATCTGTAAAGATGAACACCTTGACAAAGATGACCCTCTGCTCACCATCACATACTACACCAAAGGAAAGGTCATGGTCCAAGGGAATGAAGCCAACCTGGAGTCATTCCAATAGGCATTTCCCCTGTTGAAAGCTGAGGTGGACACAAAGAGGATCAATGTCCCCTCTGATGTCCCCTCTGATGTCCCCTCTGACAGCGAAGGTGATGAGAGCCCAATAGAGAACCCCAACACCTTGTCCATCTCTGCCCCTCCCACACCAGCCAGCTCCAACAATCGGCTGAAGGAGAGTATGGCCCTGCTGGAGCTGGACTTTGCAGAATTCAAAGAGCGGACCCAGGCCAGGCAGTCTGGTCCCCCAGACAACACTCTGCGGCAGCTTAAAGAGGACCTCCAGCAGCTCAAGAGCGACAACGAGGCTTTGGCATCTGACCTCAGAGGAAGTGTAGAGGCACTCAAATAGGAGAACATTGTGCTCCGTGTTCAGTTAGCCAAGGTGAGGGAGGATGCTGAGTGTAGAGAGAAGAGCTTCACCAGGCAGGTCCAGCACCTGACAGAGAAACTCTCATCAGTCCTCACAATGACGAGTTCCTGCCAGTGTCCAGGCCCACCCTCTCTGCTCAGCACCCAGCCCAACAACACCCTGGCCCCTGCTGATACACCCACACAGCCAGCTGCCCACAGCCAGCTCTGCCCATCCCAGCCTCCCTCTACTCAGCAGGAAGAACAAGACCCACAAGTGGTCCTGCTGGCTGACTCAAACGGGAAGCTCCTGGACCCAAGAAAGCTTTTCCCTGATAAAAAGGTGCTGTCTAAACACCACAGGCCAGGCCATGAAGCTGTTGAAAAAGGAGACCCTCAGGAGCCCTCAGTACCTGGTGATCCACAAGGGAACAAATGACCTGCACACCCTCCGTAGGGACACTGCTGAGGCAGTGGGGGAAATGGCGGAGCAGGCCAGTAAGGAATTCCCCGACACCCGCATTGTGGTCTCCACCCTGCTGCCAAGGACAGACACCCCTCCTCATGTCATCCATGACATTAATATGGAGATCAGAAAAGGATGTGCCACCTTACCAAATGTCCACCTGGCCCTCCACTCAACCATTGGCCCCTGGGACCTCTACGATGGACTCCACCTACACAGAGAGAGGGTGGGGATATTTGCAAAGACCCTCAAAGATGTAGCCCTGGGGCGCAGTCCTCCCACCCCTTCCTCTAGAGGCCTTATAGACCCTCCCACACCGCTTCCTCCCCATCACCACCCCAGGATCACCACCCCTGCTGTGAGGAGACACAACAGCTCAGCCTGGACCTCCCACTCCCCACGCCCCCAACACACCCAGAGGAGGCTACTTTCACCCAGCTCAACACCTGCACAACATCAGCAGCAGAGATATGCAGCAACAGCTGCTCCTTGTCTCCCTCCCCGCCTACAGCAGCGGAGCTATGCTGCAGTTGTAGCCCAGCCTGCTGCCACCCTCCCTCCCCCTGCAACCTCTGAACTGGGAGACATCAGGATGATGCTGCACACCCTGTGCACCCGAATTCTGTCCAGCTAAGACATTACATTTATATGTTATCGTAGTAATCAGTACAATAGCAATATTAGTGAAAATAGTTGTTTTATTTGTTGTTTATTTTTTTTTATATATTTGTCTCACTATACAGGTTCATTTTGATTGTTTGTTTTTGAAAAAAAGATGCGTTCTTTTCATATAAGCTGTTGGAATATTCAGGGACTCCACTCCTCAACCTTTGAGGTTAAGAGTGAGAATCCAGAGTTCTTAGAATCTATCAAAGATGTTGATCTAATTATATTAACAGAAACATGGTGTAAAAATGATCTGCTCACTCACTGTCCTCCAGGTTATAATGAAGTAATGGTGCCCTCTATAAAATCAAAAAACATACGCAAGGGCAGAACATCGGGGGGGATCTTGGTGTGGTATAAAGGAGATCTTTGCCGTCAGATCTCAGTAGTAAAACAAGGTAAATCACACATTTGGCTAAGGTTAGATCAAACCCTGGGCATAACTGACAGGAATATATACGTGTGTGCTATTTATATACCCCCAGTAGATTCTCCTTATTTTGAAGAAGACATTTTTGAAACTCTCCATTCAGAAATAGCCTATTTTCAGGCCCAGGGAAATGTGCTTCTAACTGGAGATCTGAACGGACGAACAGGAATTGAACCTGATGTCATAGACCCACAGGGCAGCCACCATGTATTTGGTGAGCCCCCCCTGTTTACCACACCAACCGTCAGCCATCGGAACAGCCTTGACTCTGAAATCAATCAGAATGGCAAAGAGATAGTGCATCTCTGTCGGGCCTTAGGCCTGTACATAGTGAACGGGAGGTTCAGAGGGGACTCTTTAGGGAGATTCACATACTCCTCAGCTCTAGGGTCTAGTGTAGTAGACTATGCAATCACTGACATGGACCCCTCCACTATCAGTGCATTCACTGTCAGACAGCAATCCCCCTTTTCAGACCACAACCAAATCAATGTGTTCTTTAAAGTCTCAGGTCAAATGAGTGACACACCAAGGGAACCCAGTAAGCTGTATACATTAAATCCTACTTACAGATGGGCCCCAGACAGTGGAGACAAATTCACCATGGCCTTGAACTCACCTGATCTGATGAATGACATGTCACTATTTGACCAAAATCAATATGTTCCTACCAAAGATGGTGTAAACATGGCCATTGATTATATCAATATGATATTTCACAAGGCAGCTATTAAAGCTGACCTTGTAAAACAAAAGCGGAAGCCTGTTAAAAGGCAAAACGCTTACAAATGGTTTGACCAGGAATGCAAGACCATCAGAAAAGACCTGAGAAAAATAGCAAATGAAAAACATCGGCAACCAAACAACCCAACCTTACGCATTAGATACAATGACGTTTTAAACAAATATAAATGTACAATAAGGAACAAAAAACAAAATGATACCCACATGAAACTTGAGGATATTGAGAAAGCCATTGATCAAAATCAATTCTGGGATCTGTGGAGCAACTTCAACACAAAACAACCACAAGCATTACCCATCCAAAACGACATCTGGAGAGAACATTTTGAAAGTTTGTACAAAGACATACCAATAAATCTAATGAATTCAGATCAATGTATTACAAAAGAGAAACTCCAAACATTAGAAGAAACTATTAAAGACAACCAAAACCCCCTTGATTTCCCAATGACTTGGGAAGAATTGACCACACAGACACAATCTCTCCGGCCAAGGAAAGCTTGTGGCCCAGACAACATTAAAAACGAAATGCTCAGATGCAGCACCCCAGAGATGCAGGGTACAGTGTTAAAGCTGCTCAATATCATATTGCAGTCAGGATGTTTTCCTGACATCTGGTGCAAAGGGTTCATTTCCCCCATTCATAGGAGTGGAGACAAATCAGACCCTAATAACTACCGTGGCATCTGTGTCAGCAGCTGTCTGGGGAAATTATTCTGTAGTATTCTAAATAAAAGAATACAAGATTTCCTTAACCAACAATCCATCTTGAGTAAAAATCAAATTGGCTTCCTTCCAAAACACCGCACCACCGACCATGTATATACCCTTCACACTTTAGTTAACAAACATGTACACCAAACAAAACATGGTAAGATATTCACTTGTTTCATTGATTTCAAAAAAGCTTTCGACTTTATTTGGCACAAAGGGCTCTATTATAGACTTCTACATTGTGGTATAGGGGGCAACATTTACGATCTGGTTAAATCAATGTATTTAGGGAATAAGTGTGCTGTTAAAATTGGAGACAAACAAACGGAATTCTTCACCCAGAGAAGAGGTGTTTGTCAGGGTTGCAATTTAAGTCCCACTTTATTTAATATATATATAAATGAACTTGCTGTTCAGTTGGATCACTGTGCTGCTCCTGGCCTCTCCCTCCTAGAGAGAGAGGTGAAGTGTCTGCTTTATGCTGATGACCTTGTTATGCTGTCTCCTACTGAACAAGGACTACAACAACAGCTGGACATAGTAGACCAGTACTGTAAGAACTGGGCCCTGGCAGTCAATATGAAGAAAACTAATGTCATGGTTTTCCAAAAACGCCCCAGATGTCAGGAGAACAAATACCAGTTTACCATAAATAATCATATCATCGAACATAGTATGAGTTACACCTACCTCGGTTTAACCATAACAGCATCAGGAAGTTTCAACATGGCAGTGAATGCACTCAAAGAAAAAGCCAGAAGAGCTCTAAATGCAATTAAGAGAACATTTTATAATGTCCAAATTCCAATTAAAATCTGGCTCAAAATCTTTGATAGTGTGATCCAGCCCATTGCGCTGTACGGTAGTGAAGTATGGGGTCCACTCAGTCACCAGAGCTATACCCGCTGGGACAAACATCCAACAGAGTCTTTATATGCAGAATTCTGCAGATACATTTTACGTGTTTAGAGAAAAACACCAACAAATGCATGTAGAGCAGAATTAGGCAGATACCCACTGATCATTAACACTCAAAAGAGAGCACTGACATTCTTTAACCACCTTAGGTCCAGCCCCCGAGACACCCTCCACTCCAAAGCCCTCCAAAGCCAAGAGCTAACCCCAGAGAAGAGTCCCCTATGTCAGCTGGTGCTGAGGCTAGCTGCCCCCTCTCAGAGCCACTCTGACCAGTCTCTCAACAACACTGCTCTCCAAACACCAATCACAGTCAAACGCATTATAACACAATGTAAAGACAACTATTTACAACATTGGGAAGAAGAAACTAAAAGCCAAAGTAGATTAGAATGTTACCTGGCTCTAAACAGAGAGTATGAGCTGGCAGAGTATCTCTCTACTGTCAGAGATAGAAAGCAGAGACAGATCCTAACCAAGTACAGGCTCAGTGACCACAAACTGGCAATCGAAACAGGAAGACTCAAAAGATCCTGGCAACCAAAAGAGAACAGAACATGTGGTCACTGTATGACAGGTGAGACTGAGACAGAGATGCACGTCCTCCTGAAGTGCCAAACATTCAACCAAGTAAGGAGCATTTACTGGAACAAGTTGAACTTTGTAATCCCAGGTTTCAAGGAGGTTGATGACCTCTCAAGACTGAGAGTACTCCTAGGAGAAGGAGACAAGGCACACCTTGCTGTCCAATCTGTATACACATGCCACAACCTGAGGGACAGTGAATGAGACACACACCCACCCACCCACCCACCCACCCCCCCAACACACACACCCACACACACACACACACACCCACACACACACACACACACACACACACACACACACACACACACACACACACACACACACACACACACACACACACACACACACACACACACACACACACACACACACACACACGGTGAAATGTAATTGTATCACTGTATATATATATCATCAATAATATGTAAACATTTAATGTATGTTAATGTTGTTAATTATTTTGTATTGTGATGCTTTTGGCAACACTGTTTAATTTAACTTTCATGCCAATAAAGCCCCTTGAGAGAGAGAGAGAGAGAGGAGAGAGAGAGAGAGAGAGAGAGAGAGA
>NC_136909.1:56397120-56549410 GCF_949606895.1 Notothenia rossii
CCCCCGGACCCCCCTAGAGGATGTGAAGTCCACCCCCAATTAAAACATGTTCATGCAATACTAAATACATTTGAAGCCTTTTTATATTCGTTTCAATTCAAAGGGGCTTTATTGGCATGAAAGTTAAATTAAACAATGTGGCCAAAGCATCACAATACAAAATAATTAACAACATTAACATACATTTCAAATTTTTACATATTATTGATGATATATATATACAGTGATACAATTACATTTCTGTGTGTGTGTGTGTGTGTGTGTGTGTGTGTGTGTGTGTGTGTGTGTGTGTGGGCGTGGGTGTGGGTGTGTGTGGGTGTGGGTGTGTGGGTGGGTGGGTGTGTGTGTCTCATTCACTGTCCCTCAGGTTGTGGCATGTGTATACAGATTGGACAGCAAGGTGTGCCTTGTCTCCTTCTCCTAGGAGTACTCTCAGTCTTGAGAGGTCATCAACCTCCTTGAAACCTGGGATTACAGAGTTCAACTTGTTCCAATAAATGCTCCTTACTTGGTTGAATGTTTGGCACTTCAGGAGGACGTGCATCTCTGTCTCAGTCTCACCTGTCGTACAGTGACCACATGTTCTGTTCTCTTTTGGTTGCCAGGATCTTTTGAGTCTTCCTGTTTCGATTGCCAGTTTGTGGTCACTGAGCCTGTACTTGGTTAGGATCTGTCTCTGCTTTCTATCTCTGACAGTAGAGAGATACTCTGCCAGCTCATACTCTCTGTTTAGAGACAGGTAACATTCTAATCTACTTTGGCTTTTAGTTTCTTCTTCCCAATGTTGTAAACAGTTGTCTTTACATTGTGTTATAATGCGTTTGACTGTGATTGGTGTTTGGAGAGCAGTGTTGTTGAGAGATTGGTCAGAGTGGCTCTGAGAGGGGGCAGCTAGCCTCAGCCTCAGCACCAGCTGACATAGGGGACTCTTCTCTGGGGTTAGCTCTTGGCTTTGGAGGGCTTTGCAGTGGAGGGTGTCTCGGGGGCTGGACCTAAGGTGGTTAAAGAATGTCAGTGCTCTCTTTTGAGTGTTAATGATCAGTGGGTATCTGCCTAATTCTGCTCTACATGCATTTGTTGGTGTTTTTCTCTGAACACGTAAAATGTATCTGCAGAATTCTGCATGTAAAGACTCTGTTGGATGTTTGTCCCAGCGGGTATAGCTCTGGTGACTGAGTGGACCCCATACTTCACTACCGTACAGCGCAATGGGCTGGATTACACTATCAAAGATTTTGAGCCAGATTTGAATTGGAATTTGGACATTATAAAATGTTCTCTTAATTGCATTTAGAGCTCTTCTGGCTTTTTCTTTGAGTGCATTCACTGCCATGTTGAAACTTCCTGATGCTGTTATGGTTAAACCGAGGTAGGTGTAACTCATACTATGTTCGATGATATGATTATTTATGGTAAACTGGTATTTGTTCTTCTGACATCTGGGGCGTTTTTGGGAAACCATCAAATTAGTTTTCTTCATATTGACTGCCAGGGCCCAGTTCTTACAGTACTGGTCTACTATGTCCAGCTGTTGTTGTAGTCCTTGTTCAGTAGGAGACAGCAGAACAAGGTCATCAGCATAAAGCAGACACTTCACCTCTCTCTCTAGGAGGGAGAGGCCAGGAGCAGCACAGTGATCCAACTGAACAGCAAGTTCATTTATATATATATATTAAATATATATAATCTGTCCACAATGTCAATACGTTTCTCTGTTTGAAGTGTATTGGTCTTTTGTAGAGATTTTTCATTGCCAGCTAAAATCGTGCCTATAGGGCAGCAAATTGGTCAAAACCGGCCCTGGTGTCATCCCCGCAGCACCCCCCATTTGAAACATGTTCCCACGGCTATGTACAAAATACATGCCGCAGTTTTTGCGTGGCTGTGTCTTTAGTTGCAAGCCCAGTGGGCGATCTGTTCATCTGTCATACTGATCATACAGTCAATGTTTTACTTGCTTTTAAGCGCTTTGAGAACCAGGAAAAGCCCTTTATAAATGTAATGTATTATTATTATTATTATTATTATTATTTTTATTGATATGATCATTATAGTAAAAAATAAGAGAATAAAGTAAACAGGTATAAAATACTGTATGACAGTAAAACAAAGTTGTTATTAATAAAGAAGAATACAGTTTGAAAGGGGACTGATTTGTAAAATATCCAAAAAGAAAATCTGCTTACAGTTCTGTTTCATATGGATGTTGAGAGATGTATCCATAGATCTCTTCATGTTGCTCTCAAAGTGCACCAGATTGATGCTTTTAACTTAAACATTTAAAAACAAATCTTCCCGGGGGAGCATGCCACCCGGACCCCCCTAAAGGGTGTGAGGTACCCCCCCCACTTAAATTGTGTCCACATGGATATGAAACTAAATACATTTGCACACATCTTGTGTCCATATCTTTCTGTTGTGGTGGTCATGCCACACCGTGCACGTGCATGCATGCGCGAGTCATGGTGAGATATCTGGATTAAGAGGTTGCTTTTTCTTTGCACAGCATGAAAGAAAGGCCCAATGAATGGGCTTTTTTTTTGTTTTTTTAAGCACAGGTCAATAATTTGTACGGCCCTCGGAGGATGTTGAAAAAATTATAATGGCCCTTGAGAGGAAAAAGGTTCCCCACCCCTGGTCTATATTATCCTTGAAATAAAGGCATTTTCAGCGTTATCTGCATTTGGGTCCTGCTTGCTTCACTCACCGTAACAGTACGAACCCACCAGATATGGGCCCAGCAGATCCTTTTGAGCAGGAATATTTGGAGTTTTCCTTTTTTTTGGATAACTGCTCTGATCGATGGAGGGGAGCGTCCGGGGTTCAGCTGTGAGAGGCTGCTCTGGCAGAGGTGCGCCAGATGACTATGGAGAAACCAGACTTGGTGAAATTCCTACCTAGCTGGATTTTGGATTTCCTCTCGGTTTGTTATCTCCCAATATCCATTTTGACACCACGCGCATCGGTGTGTTCCATTTGGAGTCGGCCGTTGCTTCTGCCCCAGTTCCTGCTCCTGTCCAGGAGCCGTTGTCTGGAACTCGTCTGGCTTTTGGAGGTCCACAGAGCCTCCAAACGGCTCCTAAAAGAAGGAGTCGCAAGTCCAGGCTAGCAGCCTGAGCCCCAAGAGCCATGGTTCCGGCCCTGGTTCCCGGCCCCAGCAGCCATGGTTCGAGACCCAGTTCTGGCCCCAGCAACCATGGTTCCGGCCCCAGTACTGGACCCTACAGCCATGGTTCCAGCCCCGGTTCTGGTCCTAGCAGCCATGGTTCCAGACCCAGTTCTGGCCCAAGCAGCCATGGTTCCGGCCCCAGTTCTGGCCCCAGCGGCCATGGTTCCGGCCCCAGTTCTGGCCCCAGCAGCCATGGTTCCAGACCCAGTTCTGGCCCCAGCAGCCATGGTTCCGGCCCCAGCAGCCATGGTTCCTGCCCCGGTTCCTGCCCCAGCAGCCATGGTTCCAGACCCAGTTCTGGCCCCAGCAGCCATAGTCCCCTCTCTAGTCCCTCCTCTAGTCCCTACTCAAGTCCCTACTCAAGTGCCATTGGAGGTTCCGCTGGGGGTCCTGCCAACTCCATGTCCTGTCCCGTTGGGGTCCCCGCCGACTACTCTTCTGCCGGGGGTCCTGCCAACCCTATGTCCTGTCCCGTTGGAGGTCCCGCCGACTACTCTTCTGCCGGGGGTCCTGCCAACCCTATGTCCTGTGCCGTTGGAGGTTCCGCTAGGGGTCCTGCCAGCTCCATGTCCAGTCCCGTTGGAGGTCCCGCCGACTACTCTCCTGCCGGGGGTCCTGCCAATCCTATGTCCTGTTCCGTCGGAGGCCCCGCCATCACCTGTCTCGCCGGAGGTCCTGCCAACTCCTGGTCCTCTTCCGTGGGGGATCCTGCCGAAGCCTGTCCCACCGGCTCTGGTTCCTGTTCGGCCGACACCAGGTCCTACCCAGCCTCCGGAGCTGTCTGGTCTTCGCCCTTGAGCCCGGCCCCCTGAGAGCCCGGCCCCTGAGAGCCACGGTCTTCGCCCTCGAGCTCGGCCCCCTGAGAGCCACGGTCTTCGCCCTCGAGCCCGGCCCCTGAGAGCCGCGGTCTTCGCCCTCGAGCCCGGCCCCCTGGGACCCCAGCCCCCTGAGGGCCGTGGTCTTCGCCCTCGAGCCCGGCCCCTTGAGTGCCGCGGTCTTCGCCCTCGGGCCCGGCCCCATGACTCTTCCTGCCGCGGTCCTCACCCTCGGGCCCGGCCCCCTGACTCTTCCTGCCGCTGCCTTCGCCCTCATGTTCGGCCCCCTGAGTTCGCCCGCTGTGGCCTTCGCCCCACCATTGACTCTACCTTTCCCCCGGGCCGTCCGCCCGAGTCCCCCACCTTGGACTCTGCCTTGCCCCCGGGCCGTCCGCCCGAGTCCACTGGACGTGGATTCTAAAAGTACAATATACACTTCTCGCTAGAAATCTAATCAAAAAGCATTTTAAAGGCCAAACTATTCTACAATTTCGGATTTTCCAGAGAGGGTTATTTGTGAATAAACGAATAAACGGGAGCATGTTGTTTCTTACACGACCACTAGAGGTGCTACACTTTAAAACGTGGCTATGGGTCGTAATCTAAGCTGCTTAAACAATCGACATATTTGGTCGTTTTTTGTGGGAGGACAGGCTGCTCAATGTAGGTGCGCAAATGCGCCTTCTTTCAAATGATCCGGTGCTCTTTTTTGGCGGGGGGTGCGCATGCGCACCTGCGCACCAGTTATGTGCAGCCCTGATAATAACCCTCACTGTACATTAACGGTGTGGTCTTGAGAGTGTAGACACAACACAAGGGAACCTAAACATTGAGATTGGGATGTTGAAATTGGTATTTTTCATTGTTTTAATATTTTTTATTGATCAGCTTATTTCATTGAACAGGAGCACTTTGTTCAGAATATAAACTCATATTTCAACATCCAGTATAGGCAAATCACAACAAAGAAAAAATTGAATGAATAAACAAATAAAAAGAAAATAAACAAAAATCTAAACAGTAACAGAAAGTTAGATTAAAGCTGATAAAGCAATGGCTCATACGGTTCATATTTCATCATGTATCATGTAAGACTCTTCACACCCTGGACACTTCCTGCTTGCTCTTCTGCCCTCCGGTAGACAGTACAGGTCAATTAAATCAAGGACAAACCGACTGAAAAACAGTTTCTACCCCAGAGCCATACAGTACGAGAACTGAACACCGTCAAATGCTGAACTAGCACACACACAGTAACAATTTGCAACTGCACTACTTTTTAATAGTTTTATTAATTTATTAACTGATCGACATCAGAGATGCCAAATATTGACTCCCTGCGTTTTTTATATTGTAAACTGTATTTAAATTATGTGTGGGCATGTATGCATGTTGGTATGGATGTGTGAGCATATGTTTATGTGTGTATATGTTTATATGTTTATATAGATATATATTTTTTCGTTTTATGTGGAAATGCACTGCGAGAATTGCTTTTTAAAATGTTGTTGTACCTGGTGCGATGACAATAAAGGAATTCTATTCTATTGTATTCTATCTATGTAGGAGGCGTGTGGCGCAGTGGATAGAGCCTTGGTGTTCGGATCAAGGGAGCACAGGTTCACGCCCCACTGCAGTCAGCATGTCGTTGTGTCTTGAGACACTTCACCCCAAATTGCTCCTGGGGATTACCCACAGTATTGAGTATGTAAGTCGCTTTGGATAAAAGCGTCTAACAAGTAACATGTAATGTAATCATGGGTTGAAGAAAACAGAGGGATAACTTCACACATTTATAATCCTATGACCTTACATACTGTGTACACCTCTTCATATACTTTTTTGTAGAAATATACATATTCAAATGAGCAGTGTTATAGTTAGCAGGTCAGCATAACTTTTCAGAGATCTTCACCACACCAGTCACGGTGTGTGAAACGTTATTATTTCACCGTTTGCAGCCAGGCATTTCCATTACATATGCAATAATGTTGGGTTCAGTGACATACACATGGCCCAAATTAATCACGCTAAATTCCAGTTACCCCTCCCCACAGTAGCTGTTATTCAGTCCCTTGTTGAAAATGTGTGAGAGACAATAAAAGTTGGAGTTCAATTATTTTTGTCCAGCCAGGCGGCAGGATGTGCAGTCAGTGTTTTTGTTTAGGCAGACATTTTTAGAAGCCCAGAGAGACAAAACAATGTGTACAACGTCATTAGAGGGGAATATGGGATGGGTTGACCCTCTCACACAAACACAGGGCAACAATGTAGCACGCGCACACACACACACACACACACACACACACACACACACACACACACACACACACACACACACACACACACACACACACACACACACACACACACACACACAGGTGCACACACACTCCACCATACATGTTGTGAAGTAACTACAGAACAAATACATGTTATCACCTAAACTTGGGCAAGTAACCCCCACATACATTAGTTCCCTGGACTTTTACCTTACAGAGTTATCATTAATGTTGGTGGATTTAAAACAGGAAGACACAAACAAGAACGTGCGCACAGGCATATTGTCATACATTTCCTGCTCTGGTCTTTTCCACTTTACCTTGTGTGGTCTCTATATTTAGCTCGGTCCAGGGAAACCAACCAACACAGGCAGGAAAACTAAGTTGGGAAAGAATTGAAGGAAGTCTAGTGGTCATTTAGACAAACAAGTCAGACACTGGGATCAGTGCTGGCTGAACACACAGCAGTCCTACATGGCAGAGACAGGCAAAGGGCTGTAGGATGATAGAGGGCCATCTGAAGAAGGAGTTAGGACATCGGAGAGCTATGCTGGGCTCAGCCTTTTGGATCCAGCTGGATTTGTGTTTTGATGTGGATTTGAACAGACAAAAGGTGGATCTGTACATGAACATGTTTAAAAGAAGGATCCATGTGCTCTGCTGGTAGATCTTGGCTGGTGGAAGTCTCAGATGAGGTAAGGTGCTACATAGCTGTCTCAATGTTTGAATAAAAACCTTCAAAAAAAAAAGCTTCTAACTTAAAAAACAGTGGTCTCATAGCGTCAAACTTAATTACTTTGGAAAGGTTGAACCTAAAATATATTAATGTTATCAGCTAAATGGGAATTGTAATGTAGGCCTACTCTTTTTGCATTTTGTGACCATGTTGTGCTGTTTTGTATAGACAATGATCATGTACCCACTGTAACTCTCCCTTCTGTGAAAGATTTGGCAGGATAGCTGTTTTTGTCAACACTTACTTTTTACTTTATATTTGATTGAGTCTTGGGTATAGTTTTTGTCCTTGGTACAGTATTTCCAACTTGCTGTGTTACATTACATGTTACTTGTTAGACGCTTTCATCCAAAGCAACTTACATACTCAATACTGTGGGCAATTCCCCACAGGAGCAATTTGGGGTGAAGTGTCTCAGGGACACAACAACATGCTGTGGGGTTTGAACCTGTGCTCCCCTGATCCCACCACCAACGCACTATCCCACTGCACCACACGCCTCCATGGCAGTATGTGCAGATTATTGTAAAACAGCTAGCAGAACAATGGAGTGAATTCACATAATGACCGATCCTATGGACAGTACATTAGGTTTCACACACAATTACAAAATGTTTTTTATAACAATTAATTCATAATTGTATCTGTTTATAAAAAAGGTATATGATTACCCTGTATTATCCGGTACAACACATAGCATTATGCCTTTTACATCATTGGTTAGACCAGCATGAGAGCCTGTGAGTCAGACAGGACTCTTTACTCTGATCCTTAAACACGTTGTTGCTGTAGAAAAATATATATATAATTCGGAATAGCTGCCCTTCAGATTTAGGCGTTTTGTTTAATCTGTTAATAATTTTAATTTAGTAAGTAAAAATGAGAAAATAAATGCTATGTAAATGTTCAGTTTCTATGTAGTTGAGTGAGCTAGCATGGAGCATCTATTAATGACATTATTTATGTAGACATGTAACTGCAAACACAATCATCTTGCAATGTGCCCTAACTGCTCCTCCTTGAGTACTATACGTCCTCTATGGTAGTGGAACACAGCCTTGGACAAGCCATCTCAAAATGAGTGTTTAGACCGTGTAAGGTCAGTGTTGTAATTTGTGGCTCAATTGTTGCACTACTGAAATGTCCTTGATATTAACTGTTCATGTGCAAGGTCTCTAGTGGTCCCAGAAATAGTTGTTATGAGTGAACTGAAGAAGCATATTGAAATGAAAAGTGGGATTTCTGAAATACATTTGAACACATGTCTTTATTTATTGGGTATAAATGGGTGTCTTTGGTGCATCTTTATCATCGGTAAACTAAAAGAAACAGAAACATTTGTTGTTGATTAACTACATTTATATAAGCTGTGAGCTCCAGTGACACTATTGCCTTGTTGGACACCGTGTCCTCATCCAACTGAATGTCAAGTGGCTCTGTAAAGGGCATTTAAAGGGTACAGTACGCACCGCACTATAAATATAATGTGCACATGAATATGTAAAATCTGACAAACGTTAGATGTTAGCAAAAAGCATCTTAGTCGAAAGAATGATTCCATACTCAGTTTATAACAGCAAAATATTAATTATGGCAACTGTTTTCTAAGTATGGGAAAAAAAAACTTGTCCACACCAATTTAAAAAACCCATACCTGGCTTTTATTTACGGGTTTGCATTCTTGTGTGTGCACAGCTGTGAGCATATCATAGTGACAAAGCAGACACACTGAGCAGTCCCTGACTCCACTTGATTTATAAGTCGCTAACACACACACACACACACACACATTTTTTAATTATAAAGTCTGGTTTTATGGCCTACTGCTTAGCACTGTTAAGCAGTTATAACCCAATGTACACACTCTGCTCAGCACCAAACAACCTACAGCAGGTTGGCTGGTGATCGTGGTGCAGTATTTGCCTGATACAGTGCCAGATGTGTTTCTCATGAGTATTTGGATACCAAAACTACGGTGGCCTTCAGGTAGAAATTCATTACAATGACTAAACATTTGCTGCAGTTTCAAAAACGGTGCAAATTTAAAAACACGAATGTGCTACAACACATGCAAACCAACTTGGCAACACATGCGCATTATTTACTAAAGGCACTGCATAAGCAAAATGCTGAAGATACAAAATGCTGCAGAGCCTGTAGGTCAAAATACAACGAGAACTGTTTCTAGAGGACCCTAAAAAGTGGGACTGGAGCGCTTGTTAACGTTCAGGGATTATAAAGTAAGCCAACTGTCACTGGAAATGTCAAATATAGCTTTTATTGGCTTATTTTAACAATGTGAGCAAACAATTCCTTCCGATATTATTGCAGATCTGCTGTAAACTAGCTACTGTAGCTAACAAAGCTAACCTAGTCATTCAAATATACTGACAAAACACTTACAGTTATAAAAACAGACTAACTCTGCCAACAGAAACAGTTGGCCAATTTTATAATCCCTGAACGTCAACAAGCGCTCCTGTCCCAGCTGAGTCGTCACTTTTTAGTGTCCCCGGGTGTCCGTTGTGTTTTGAGTTTCTTGCATCGCTTTGTATTTGCAGTGTTTCCTTTATGCAGCCCTTTTAGTAAATGCTGCGCATGATTCACCAAGCTGGGGAATGTTTTCTAAATGCTGCATGTGTTTTTAATTTTGTCATGATGTTTCTTCATTTCCATTGGTTTTGGCCCATTGCACCTGTTGGCCACCGTACGAAAAGAGCTAGAAGGAGAAAGAATATTGGATTCTAACTCATTTAGTTGAAAAACACCTGCTCTTTATCAATTCTAATTGCTACATGTCTGCTAACAGGGATCAATTTATGCAAAAAATGAATATTTTCAGTTTACATCTTGCCCACTTGCAATATTCTTCAGTTTCTTTTGCTTGATCATTAGTTGGTTGTATAAACCAGACTTACAAACCGTATTTAAGATATGTACTATGTGATAACAGCTGTGAACACATACATACATACACACACACACACAGACACAACCACACACATTATTCATACATAGACTTAGAGGCCATCTGCTGAGCCAAGGTCGCTGTAACATCTGTCTCCAGCTGCAGACCGCACATGACTCCAACATGTCTAGTCTGCTCCCATATTCACCTCCATTCCTAATGTGCTCCTTTTAAATGTGAATTCACACCCACTTTGAGAGCAACACAGTTCTAGAATGGTCTCCTTTACTGTAAACAGCTAGAATAAAATCGGATATACAGTTAAAACCTGCCTTGGGTTTAGGTTACAATAGCAAGCATACCCAGGTGAACACTTTTGATCTGGTACAATTGAAGTAATAATATAATTTACTCAAGTGTTATAATACAAAAACTGTGCAAATGCCTTTTCCCGAACATAAACTGGTATTAATAAATAAAGAATGTGCAAGCATACCTCAGACCAGCGTACTGAAATAAGTGTGTTCGATATAATGAGGAGATCAATAATTTGAGCGCAAGGTAATCTTTTCGAAATGTGGGTTTGCCTGTTACACTAATTGTGTGTTATTATTTTAGCAGGTTGCAAAGCGTTCTTTAAAATATCAATCAAAGACGCAAATAATCATCCTTCTGACGTTCCAGCAGCTTTATAAGGATATTATTTTTAATATTTACAACATGTTCCTCTACCCCAAAAGAGAGAATGAAACACAGATAAAACACACTGCCTTTAATGTGACTTTACCATGTGGGTGTGGGGTTCAGGATGTGAACATCTGTAAGCAGAGTTAGGAGGGTTACCTTATAAATGAAATTTGTTACTGTTACTACTAACAAGTCAAATCAGTTACTCATCAATATCACAATACAAAAGTAATGTAACCCGATTACTTTCTGTTACTTTTGGATTACTTCAATATTACATTCACTGCCAATTAACAAGAGAAAATAAATATCAATACGATGTTTTTTACCTAAGTGTATTCTGTAAGACAACAAATCATTAGATAAGAATGAACAATTTAGTAGTACAAATGTGTCCTCTTAAATTATAGGCTAGCACTACAGGATATTATAGTTTGCTAATTCTGTTTTAGGTATACACATAAATGAAACTTTCGGTTAAATAAATCAGGTGTTTACCTACTGCATTTAAATAAAAATATTTAAAATAAAGAAGGATGAAAGCGGACTAAATTAAAACCAAAAAGAAAATCCAGGCAGTGCATCGACCTCTAATATTTTGATCTTTATTTTGAAGTGATTACATAATCCGTCACATGTAATGTTCTCATAACCTGTGTGTGTGTGTGTGTGTGTGTGTGTGTGTGTGTGTGTGTGTGTGTGTGTGTGTGTGTGTGTGTGTGTGTGTGTGTGTGTGTGTGTGTGTGTGTGTGTGTGTGTGTGTGTGTGTGTGTGTGTGTGTGTGTGTGTGTGTGTGTGTGTGTGTGTGTGTGTGTGTGGGGGGGGTCACATGCTGCTGCTCCAGGCTGCTGTGTTTACCAACATGAGGAGGCGGAGGTCAGCGTAGTGTAGCTCCACCATGGGAGCCTCTGACAGCAGCAGCAGAAACACACTGCTCTACAGCCAGAATGCTGTCACGCTGCTGTACGGGGGGTAAGATCTGAAATATAGATTTATAACAGCTACTTTCTGTGACAGCTAGAACGTTTATGGGCTTGTTGCCTTTCAAGAATATTGGACCAAATTACAGTTTACAGTTTAGGCAAGTAGTTCTCTGCTCAGCTTTAGTACTTTGACTTTCTTGTGTAGTTTAGGCTGTCAGTGATGGGCTGAAGCAGTGTGTGTGTGTGTGTGTGTGTGTGTGTGTGTGTGTGTGTGTGTGTGTGTGTGTGTGTGTGTGTGTGTGTGTGTGTGTGTGTGTGTGTGTGTGTGTGTGTGTGTGTGTGTGTGTGTGTGTGTGTGTGTGTGTGTGTGTGTGTGTGTGTACGAGAGTCTCTTTAATCAACTCCTCCCAGCTCTGTTCAGAAACTGGAAAAAAGTGAAACATGTACAAACCACAGACTGTCATGGCGAATACAATCGCTGCATTAATTCTGTCTTTAGGACGTTTTTGTGAGTGTGGACGGAGCAGATACAGGTGAGTTTAGCCTGATTGATCCATTCAGAAAACACGCATTTTAAAAGGTTTTTCGCTTGCCGTCTTGTCTGCAGACTTGTCAAAGCATTAATTCATGTTTTTTTCTAACCGGTATCAGTATGTAGTTACTTCAGCATCATTTTGAAACGTGTATTACAATTAAATCACTGTAAAATAGGTTAATTTTGTTGTAGTTGGTTTCCACCACAGTATTTACATGGAAATAAGCCCCGCCCCCTCTCTAGCGCGTCCTGTTTGTGCGTGTGCGTGTGCGCGTGTGTGTGTGTTGAGAAGAACAAGTTGGCATTCCCGTTGTGTAGCATTGCTGGATTGGTATTTTGTGAAAGTTAAACATATGTTAATATGTGGCAGGGCTTTGAAGAGCATTGTAGCCTACTTTGTGTCTGTGCAGGTGTGCACCTTTGTATTTTATATATTGTCTGAATGGATGTCTGTTTATGTACCTACTAGCAGTCTATGTCACTGGACTACGACTGAAATACACAATGACGCATCGCAAACCAGAGGCAGAGACACAGTGACCCATTGAGGAGGCAGAAAAGCACAAGTCATGCTAAAGGGCACAGCTGACTGTAACATGCACAGCCGGGCTGTGAAATCAAACGGAGGAAAAACATAAGAATGTGTCAGTGTGTGTATCCCGTAGCAATTGACATATAACTCATTAATGTTTTACGCAGTTTGGAAGCAGCGTGATTTCCACACAGACAAAGTGAAGGGAAACCTTTCAAAAGTTCAGAATGGCCTGCTTGTTGTTTGGGAGGTGGCGACAGGTCACGCTGTCAGAAGCACGTGAAACAGATTAGCATGCTCATTTTAGTTTTATTTATGCATCTCCTTTAATATTTGATTTATGCTTTGACTTAAACAGTGGCAGCACAGTTAAATCCAACTCAATTCCGAGGACTCAGATGTAATGACAAGTTCAACACCATGACATGGTATCGGGTCAAGGTCAAAAGACAAAAATGAGTCTCTGCCAAGATCAAGCTAGAACAAGTC
Organism: Notothenia rossii; assembly: GCF_949606895.1. Classification (NCBI taxonomy): domain Eukaryota; kingdom Metazoa; phylum Chordata; class Actinopteri; order Perciformes; family Nototheniidae; genus Notothenia; species Notothenia rossii. The sequence continues at coordinate 56,410,197 of NC_136909.1, forward strand.
AGTTATTCACCCAAGATTTGGTGCTAATGTGTGATAGGAACAGTCAAGAATAGCTGCTGTAGTGTTTTGTGAAATGATGGAATATAGTCTGGCTGGGGGGCTTTCTGTGATGAAGTGTCTGTGTGGGTTTCCTCCAAGGACTCTAGTTCTCTCCCACACACAAAAGACAGACGGGCTCTGAATATTCAAATACCTGTATGTGCATTTTAGTGTTTGCCTGTGATTAACACTGTATGCTCTGCAGTAAAGCAAAATCAAACAGGTATCAGTTAATATATCCTTGTTGTGCAAAAATGATCACATTATGCATGTCATGTTTTTTTAGTGGATGTGTTATTTTGCATCTTGTTCTCCACTGTCCATGGTAATCGTAGCAATATTAACACAGCACTATTCCAGGGTAGATGTCACGGTAGAAAACTGTAAGTGATGTCTAATGGCTACTGCCATAGGAAGAGCAGGAAGAGCTTATTAAGGTACTCTGGTCATGTGCATTATGGAATATTGACTTCTAAATGAGGTTTAAGACGTTCATCACTCCAGAGAAATCTCAATACATCTGTCATGCTCTTCTATGGGAATCTGCAATAAGGCTTCTATCATATCTATGCTCTCTGTCTGAACATCAACACTGAGTGAGATTCAGATGAGGGCCGTCCTTACGCTTTCAGCTAATGCTTGGCAGCCTGCAGCATGTGAGGAAGCATCACACACAGGGTTCACAATCCTCTCAAATTATTTTAACTTTGACCTTGAATGCCAATGATCTTGTAAAGGGCAACCAATTAGAAGACAGCTATGACACAGGACAGGCTAGCATGGAAGGTAACCATAGAAACAAAACTAACTAGCTGTTTTCAACGAAAGGCTCTACACACATCCTCGCAGTGAGCGAGAGCTGCATCATGGGAAGGCAGCTTCAATGCCAGATCTTCATTTTGAAACAGCCAATGAGGAGACTCAAACACTCTTTGACAGTTTTCTGCATTACTAGAGTTTTTTTATTTGAATTTGATGCTGTCAGGCAGAAATATCACATTAGCTTTGCTATCAAACCTCATGGTGCAGGCCTGACTTTACGGATGTGTTTTTCCAGTTGCACTTGAAATGTATCTCTCAGTAGGATTGGAGATTAAGCTAACATGGCCTTCCTTTCAATCACAGGTTAGAAATTATGGGAAAGATACCCAATCTCATAAAAAAGGTTTTTATGAACACAATGAAAGCATATTATGCATAATGTTAACTATCACCACAAAATATTCACATTTGTTTTCCTCCACTATGCCAACATTAACTCCTGGCCCAGTCAGATGCACATTGACTTGACCAGAATGCTGTGGGTCTGTAAATAGACGCTGTATGTCGTGCCACTGACAGATGGGTCTTGAAGTGCTTGAGTCTCTCAACTACTCCTGTTATTGTGCAATGTGTAATGAACACACAACCTCTAGCCCCTTGTGACCCTGCACAGGATAAGCAGGTGTTACTAATGGAGACATGGAAAGTCTATTTGAAGCTGTCTCCATGCTCTTGAAAATGGAATTCCAGTCATTTAGATGACGTTTAACAGGAAGCAGTCACCTTTATGTGTCAAATGCTTAAAGAGGCGCTTTCTGCTGTTTCCCTTTCCTGTTCTATAGATTTGTGTGCATGTAAATGGTCTGCAAAGGCTCAAATCCCTGTGTTTACTCCCACTTGAAACGGACTCATCTGTTTACTCCTGTGCACTAGTGACATCACTATGTAACACTCAAGTTCCTATTGGCTAGTGCTCCATCACATTGTACATGATAGGCTAAGGGGCGGGACATCTCTAAGTGACAGAACCCACCAGAGCTATAATGGGGATCCTCAGTAGATCCAAAGAAGCTTGTCAGTTAATCCAAAATAAATGTTATTAAACCAGTTTAATGCACCTTTAACACTCAGCCTACCCACAAATCCGGCTCATTTCCTGGGTGACACAGTGAGATTGTCAGAGCAGACTGGGCTCTGGTTTCAGACAGAGGGTGAAAAGAGGTGCTGCAGTACAGGCAGTATGAGAGAAATAAAGATCAATTTGAACATTAAAGCATGGAGACATGTCCTAGGAAAGGGATAAAACACAATTATGAACCTGAAAATTAGGGTCATAGACATGTTTCATTTTTTTTTGCTAGGAGGGCCTTCTTTGCTTATTGGCATCTGACCTTTTGTAATCTATTTCACAGTAGTCTTTTAACACTGAATGATCACATTATGTTCAGAAAGTATTCAGCAAAGCATTAATCTGGTGTCAGGACAAAGGACATGCCTTAGAGATCAGCTATCTGACAGTAACAACATGGCGATTGCCAATGGCTGCTATACACCTGTATTCAGCATTAACGTGATTTTATGGATTTCGATGGAATTTTTCTCAAGCAAGCCAAGCTGCTTTTGTTTTGAAAAGGTACATTGGTTATGCTTTTGCTTTTGTAGTGTTGATCCTACAACAAATGACCACAGACTCTGCAGGCCTTTTCTGCTGGAGCACTTCCATTGTCTTACAGATCATTTTTTTGGTTTCATGGCGCGGATGGACGGTGTTTCCATGATGTTGATTTTTGAAGATGCTGCTGTGCCTAATTCAACATAGTTTTTGTTGCTGCTGCTGATGAAAATTCAAAAAATGCTCTACATAAATTACCTTGTTTTTTTGTTAGTTTTTTTTGTTCTAATGTAGCACAGGCACAAATGAATTACTTGTTGTGTAATTGTGTTATGAAAACTGATAATAATTAAACCTGGAACTGTTTTGGTTAACTTTCACTGTTTGGAAAAAGCTCTAACAAACCCCCAAACACCGTCCAGTGACTAACAGCACATAGACAGCTAGTGATCACAGTGTAGCATTTAGCAGCTAAAGAGCCACACATGTCTCCTTACAGTAGCAGCTGGTCATAGAGAGTAGGTAGGTACAGCTTTCATTCAAGAACAGGCAAGCAGAACAACTCCAAATAACATATCATGTTATTCTGTTAGTGCTGGAAGTATAAATGAGCAACTGTATGCTAACATGTTTGCCATCAAAAGTATATAATAATATATACATTTTCTGTTTATGGCTTGTTCCAGACTTAACAAAAACCACAGGGAATACATAAATATAAAACAAAACAAAAAGAAGCCATATTTGGATTTTCCTACAATTGACAAATAACAATACAGCAACATTTTGATGGCATTCTGTTGTGTTATGAAGGTTTTTATGCATGTAAATAGTCTGCAGTCACAAACCCTCAAAGTACACCCTGTAGCGAGTAAAACTCTAAAAGACCTGTCTATGCTGTCCCAGAACGCCTCGTTGGCAGGCTTGGAATTTTGTCATCTTAGGGGCAAGGCCATTTGGCCTTTTGTGTCACACATTTTTTCAGGGCGCAAATGCCACATGCCAGGGCACAAAGGCCATTGAGGGAAACTATTGGATTTGGAGCTTACATAACTTTTTGATAAGAAAAACACACGAATGACATGGAAAAATCACTTTTTTAATATCAATAATGTCAAACATGATATCATCATATAGGCTTATGCCTCCTTAGTATTACCATATATAAAATTAAATACTCTACTTTGAATAATTACTGTTTGGTATGTTTTCCATCTACTACTTCTCCCATTCACAAATCCAAAATTAAATCTAAAAATCTAAAATTCTATTTATAGGTAACAAATATATTCAATTTCAGAGCAGAAGAAATAGCCTTCAAGGGTCAAACGTACTGTACATCATTCAGCAGTGCACAGTGAAGTGTGTGTGTGTGTGTGTGTGTGTGTGTGTGTGTGTGTGTGTGTGTGTGTGTGTGTGTGTGTGTGTGTGTGTGTGTGTGTGTGTGTGTGTGTGTGTGTGTGTGTGTGTGTGTGTGTGTGTGTGTGTGTGTGTGTGTGTGTGTGTGTGTGTGTGTGTGTGTGTGTGTGTACGAGTCTCTTTAATCAACTCCTCCCAGCTCTGTTCAGACCTGGAAAAAAGTGGAAAAAAAACAAAACATGTACAAACCACAGACTGTCATGGCGAATACAATCGCTGCATTAATTCTGTCTTTAGGACGTTGTTGTGAGTGTGGACGGAGCAGATACAGGTGAGTTTAGCCTGATTGATCCATTCAGAAAACACGCATTTTAAAAGGTTTTTCACTTGCCGTCTTGTCTGTAGACTTGTCAAAGCATTAATTCATGTTTTTTTCTAACCGGTATCAGTATGTAGTTACTTCAGCATCATTTTGAAACGTGTATTCCAATTAAATCACTGTAAAATAGGTTAATTTTGTTGTAGTTGGTTTCCACCACAGTATTTACATGGAAATAAGCCCCGCCCCCTCTCCAGCGCGTCCTGTTTGAAAGACAGGAGTAAACACAGCTGACAGCCGCGGTGAAACTCAAGCGGTTGAGCGATGAGAATATTCGCATCGCGTCCGTTGTGAACGCAGCATAATGCAGTTCAGAAAACACCGTTCTGTCGCTTTTAAAGCAACTTTGAGATTTTAACAGTATCAGGGGCACACAGGCCATGGTGGCCGTAGGACGTACAATTATTTGTGGGGCATAACGACCAGACCGAGGGGCTATGGCCGTCATGGCCGCCGTGAAAATCCTACCCTGCTCGTTGGACTCTTTTAGCGGAGAAAATGTCACGCGCTGGGGGGTGATAGTGGAGCCTCGCAGCGCGGCGAAACTGTGGCGCGCTTACGGCCCGTTCACACAGCGGCGTGCGTTGTCGCTTGCTGGCGGGCATGTCTGAAACTAGACCAACAACCAATAACCTGAATCTCCCGCCCCGGACGCACAAGCAGCGGTTTGATTGGCTAGAGCTTGTACTGGCATATGATTCGATTGGCTGACGCTTCCGTCGAAGCTTCAAAAGTTGAACATTGCTCTACTTTTGCAGCGAGCAACGCGCAACGCAGTTCGGGGAAGCCTGACGTGGAAGCGAAGCACTGTCAGCTCCTCACAGCAGCGAGCATACCAATCAGAGCACACTGGGCTCACATGGGGGGGGGGGGGGGGCAGGAGCTCCAACAAGGCGTTTAGGACAGAGAGAGAAATTCAGTGAATACACATACTATACAGAGATGCTGTATGAGAAAAAACCAATGTGAGTTTGGAAAATTGCACAATGTAAATCTATTCTAGTAGACCTCAACAATGGAATTATGATCAGTAGAAATGGCCATGACATGGGACCTTTAACACTTCACCCTGTTAAAGGTTTGTCAACAAATCTGTGTCCTTCCCCGGCTGACACACACATTTGCAAGTCTTGGACATGTTGACTGCAGGGAGTGGGATGAAACGGGAAAGTGCTCTAACCCCTGAGCCCAAACCTCCATGTCGGCTCTTATCGGGATAGCTAGCCCCCTGCCTGCTGGCTATGTGATCCTATACAAGCTTTACGTTAAGCTAAATGCTAAAGTCCACATGCTAACAAAATGTTAGTTGTATGACATGTATCTTGGTTTAGCAGGTTAGCATGCTCACATGTGTGAACACACGCTCCTGTAAACTGCATGCGTTGTAACAGCTGAACCTATTTGCAGAATGCACTAACCCACCTGACCTACAGGGTCCTAAACAGCTGGATCTGTGCATCACAGAGGGACTCAAGCCCTCCCTTTTCTACCATATGATAGCGTATAGCCTAGCCAGTGGCGTTTTTATATGTACAAAAGTGGTGGGGCACAAAAAACATAGATGTCTATATAAGCTTCTGCAGTGAGGTTCATGGCTGGTGAGGCACTGGCACTGACTCTTCAGGTTTACAAATATTATATTTTGAAGCTTTTTTTGTCTGATGCTTCGATTAATTTTAAACAGACAGTTCAACAAAAGGATACCCAAAACATTTAATTTGATCATTTAAATATTGAATTGTTCTCTCTTAGTAAGATCCCATTTTCAATAAAGTTGCGGTCTTACCTTGACTTGAAGATGAAGTCCATTTGCCTATCCTTCTGGACTAAAATCTCAATTACTTTTTTGAAAAAGTCCTCCTTATCTTCTTGTAGTTTCAAAAGTCTATCATAAATCTAATCGATAGATTTATGATTCGAAAATTATAAAAGTAGGGTAGACATGTGGATATTATCCGCCTGAATAAAACGTGCATTTATCTAACATGTACGTTTCCCACAGATCTTATTTGGAGCTATTTTCTAAAATCGTATGGAGAAATCTCATTGCTTTTTTGTCGAGGGAAGCCATGCGCAACTTACTTCCGGGTTTTAGGACGCGTCACTGCACCTCTCTCCTCTCCTCTTCACACACACCACACTTTTCGCGGCACACGTACTTACAGCCAATCAGCTCTGAATTATGTGAGATGACGTATGGTGGGGATGGCAGCTCAGTGCCCCTATGGTCATTATTTTTTTGCCACGCACAATAAATAGGAAAATACTCTGAGCATGCGCGGTGTAGTTTTTACATTCAGTTAGACAGTGAGAGGGAGGGGCATGTTCGGGTTTTGTCCCACATTGCTCTAAACAGCTCAATAGGCACACACTGTAGACAATAATTAGAAGAACACAGACTAAAAAACCAATGTACAGACGAATCAGATGATTAAACATGATCTTGAAATATATATATATTTATTTTTTTGCATTTTTTTGTAATCATTATTTTTAATACTTTCTGCTGACACTAGGTGGGGTTGTGCCCCACCTTCCCCTAATGACCAGTCGCCACTGAGCCTATAGCGTGTCGCTGCGTTGCACAAGTGCAGTGCATGGCTCTAGATTATTGCTCTAGCTAGTAGTGTTGTAGTCGAAACCACCTTATCCGAGACCAGTGGTGTAGTGGGCGTTGGACGCGGGGGTGCGCCGTACCCCCACTTATTTGGAGCATGATCTTTTTTTTAATATTCTAATAAATATAAAATCATTGCCAGAGTTATCAGTTGCAAGTGTGTATTTGATGTAATAATGACACACACATAATACATTTCACAGTAATTATAATAAAAAATAAAAACGATTTCCTTAAAAAATGATGATTCCTCATCACGCTCGTGACCCCGCGGCGAGCTGGGGGTGTGTCAGTGATTTGGCGGCAGCTCTTTCCCTCAAGAACGCTAACGAGAAAGCTCTACAATGGCAAGCAAACATTCTATAATTGACTTATTTTCTAAAAATAATATCATTCATAAAAAGAAAGAGGCTAGCAGCACCGAAGCTACAAGTGAAGCTGCTACTAGTACATCATCAGAAGAGCCGCCTAAAGATGTGGATAATGCTAGCACTAACATCAACGTTAGCTATGCTAGCAACGTTCCCCTGGCCAGCTCAAGCTCACCTTTCCCAGAGGTATGGACGGAGGAGATGTGGCGGAGGAAACAAGAGGCATACCCGTGGATAGACTGCAAAGCTGGGAAAATGGGCTGCAAAGTTTGTTCATCCATTTCGGATGTATCAGTCTTCAAAACGCAAGGTGTGTGTGTGTGAAAAAATCGGCGCTGTCTGCTTATTTGCAATGTGGCTAGGCCTAATCATAATAATTTCAGGTCCAGATTCAATGTTGTATGCATAAGTAGGCTATATTTTTCGTTTCGTTTATTTAATAAGTTAATTTCAGGACAACTTTGGGAATTATTTTTGTTTGTTATGAGTTTTAAATAGATTTTGAAAGTGGAGATAGAGAGAGAGAGAGAGAGAGAGAAGCAGCGCTGTCTGCTTAGTTGCAATACTGTAGCTTATGCAATTTAGGCCTATAAATTGTTTATGTAATTTATATGCCAGTGTGTCCATGGTTTTGAGTCTGTGTGTGTGTTGAGCGCAGCGCCGTCTGCTTTTTTCAGTACAGTAACTAAAGTAGGACTAAGCATACCGGTAGTTTCTGTGGACCTGTCTGCCCGTTTTGTGAGTGCACTGCGCGCGTGCGCACTTGTGTGGCATTGTTTGGGATGACCTAATTAAAATAGCATCCCCCCAGTAAAAAAATCCCCACTACACCACTGTCCGAGACCAAGACATGCCCAAGACCGGAGAGTAGCAAGACCAAGACAAGACCAAGACTTTAAGAGGTCGAGACCGACTCAAGACCGGAACCAGACTACTGTGAATCCAACACTACATGATACACTTAAGATTCCATGTGTAAGATACCATAGTCAATTTGATCTTAAAGTTCCACATCATCAAGACACATATACGTAAGATATAAATTCATATTTATTCAAAAAGTTATCCTTTTCATATAAAAACAGTCACATAGTAAGAACAACAGATCAGTGCCATGTTTACAAACATTGCAGCACATGAGGGCAAAGATTCAGAGTCACATGAAGTCACGTTATTGGTTTGATTTGGTAAACAGGGCGTTTTATATCCAATCACATCCCCAGCAACAGCCGTGGTCTCGACCATGGATGTATAATAAGAACGGTCTCGACCGGTAACATCTCGAGACCTATAGGTCCGAGACCGAGACAAGACCGAGACCAAATGCAGTCGATTCAGAGAGACAAGGCCGTTAAAAAGTGGTCTCGAGTACTGCAACACTACTAGCTAGCGGTTCTCAAACTTTTTTCAATAATGTACCCCCTTTGAAAAAAAATGTCAGCCAAGTACCCCCTGATCAGCGCAAAAACATTTTGTTAAGGAAAAAACGCCTATATAAAGTACAGTACAGCGCTGCACCATCAGTGTCTGATTTATTAAAACAGCAACATTGTAACTGAGAAACACTTAAATGCTACATTTCGAATATTTACAATCCATCACTAAATTCATGGCAAACCAATTTTAACATGATGCAATAACGCTAAGGCGACATTAGTTGCATTGAACTGATCTTTTTAATAAATTGTACTTACAATGTAGTTAGAAACATGTGCTTGTGCTTCACTGAGGACCTTTGTCATGCTGACAGGGAGGCAACCTGCAGTTATTACACTTCGCGTTTTGAAATATGTGTAACTCTGTTCATATAAAACTCACACTGCTCAAACTTCCTTACTTTTCCGAAAATTGGAATATTTATTTATTTTGGGGCGTGGGGAATGAAGAGAAAAATATATATGAGCATTTTATGAGCATAGGATTTTGACCCCTCATATAAACATATGCATAATGCTGCGCTATACTTTGTGGCCACACGCCGTTGCCAAGCAACGCTTATTGTTTAGGTGTCCTTTGATAAGCAGGCAGTCATATCATTAGCTAGAACTAGCTAGATCTGATAGATTTTGACATAAACGCGAGTGAAGTGTAACCGGACGCGAGAGAGGGATCAGAGATCAGATCAGCTGCTGCTGACGGAGAACACGCAGCTCTGCATGATCACAGCTCCGCCGCTGTGACGGACCGTTGAGTGGAGCAAAATTAATACACTACGAGTTAGACCTAACACACTTAGTTAGTTTATTATGGGCTCAGAACAGTCTCATAATACACACATGCACACAGAAGGATTCACACTTGTATTTCATGATCCGCAAAAGGATTCACACTTGTATTTCCGCATCGACACTTGTGTTCTTCAATGCACACACAAATGTGTTGCGTTTCATATACATGTAAATAAAATCCAAACACAGAACAAAGTTTTACATATGTATTTTTGATCCACACATATTTGTTTTCCGTTTAAATCCCCTGAACCTGCAAACACAAACCGCTTTCTGTGCATGGATCGCTGTGCATTCGTGTGTGGGTTCTTTGAGACTCCCCTGACGGTCAGCCGATTCTGTAATTTCTCTCATCTATAGCCAATCAGATGTCTCCTCAATTCTAAGCCAATCACATGAGCGCGCCCCCACGAGGGTAGATTTCTTGCGTTCATGACGTAGCGCTTCATGTACGCATTTTGCGCAGTCCAGAGCTGACAGGTCCATGGAGCCTGCCTGCAGGCGCTAATCTCAGGACACCTCCACTCTCAGTACATTGCCACTTACTGAACAGGAAATGCACAGTGCTAGACAGTGAACTGTCAACGGGGGGGAGCCCGGCCTCGCCGGTCATTATCGGCCGATATTCACTCTAAATAGTTTGATCGGTGCTCTCTATAAAGGCCGATCAGGAGAGCTGGATCCGATCGATATGGACATAAACGCGAGTGAAGTGTAACCGGACGCGAGAGAGAGATCAGATCAGCTGCTGAGTCTGACGGAGACACGCAGCTCTACATGATCACCTGATGCTCCACCCTCTGTTTAGCGAGCTGATCGGACTGCGCAAAATGCGTATATGAAGTGTCATGAACGCAAGAAATCATACCCTCGTGGGGGCGCGCTCATGTGATTGGCTTAGACTGGAGGAGACATCTGATTGGCTATAGATGAGAGAAATTACTAGTACAAATCGGGTGACCGTCAGGGGAGTCTCAAAAAACCCACACACGAATGCACAGCGGTTGCAGGTTCAGGGGATTTAAATGGAAAACAAATATGTGTGGATCAAAAATACATATGTAAAACTTTTTTCTGTGTTTGGATTTAATTTACATGTATATGAAACGGAACACATTTGTGTGTGCATTGAAAAACACAAGTGTGGATCCGGAAATACAAGTGTGAATCCTTTTGCGGATCATGAAATACAAGTGTGAATCCTTCTGTGTGCATGTGTGTATTATGAGACTGTTCTGAGCCCATAGTTTATCTACTCTGGAACTAGCTATACTAGTTATAGTATCAAGTCACCTCTCAAGTCACCTCTCAAGTCACCTCTCGAGTTCCCTCTCAAGTCACCTCTCAAGTCTCCTCTCGAGTTCCCTCTCAAGTCACCTCTCAAGTCTCCTCTCGAGTTCCCTCTCAAGTCTCCTCTCGAGTTCCCTCTCAAGTCTCCTCTCGAGTTCCCTCTCAAGTCCCTACCCTATGTCCTGTGCCGTTGGAGGCCCCGACGACTACTGTTCTCCCGGGGGTCCTGCCAACCCTATGCCCTGCGCCGTTGGAGGCCCTGCCGACTACTCTTCTGCCGGGGGTCCTGCCAATCCTATGTTCTGTGCCGTTGGAGACCCCGCCGACTACTCTTCTGCCGGGGGTCCTGCCAATCCTATGTTCTGTGCCGTTGGAGGGCCCGCCGACTACTGTTCTGCCGGGGGTCCTGCCAACCCTATGCCCTGTGCCGTTGGAGGCCCCGCCGACTACTCTTCTGCCGGGGGTTCTGCCAATCCTATGTTCTGTGCCGTTGGAGACCCCGCCGACTACTCTTCTGCCGGGGGTCCTGCCAACCCTATGTCCTGTGCCGTTGGAGGCCCCGCCGACTACTCTTCTGCCGGGGGTCCTGCTGGCTCCATGTCCTGTTCCGTTGGGGGTCTCGCCGAGACCTGCTCCGCCAAGTTTCATGCCAACACCGTGTCCTGTCCTATTTCGGGTCCCATCGACACCAGCCCTTGCTCAGTTGTGGGTCCCACTGACACCAGCCCAGGTTCCGTCCAGGGTCTCGTCTACGCCTGACCCGCCAGGGGTTCCACCAGCTCCTGTCCGTCCTTGTGCCCGGCCTCCTGAGTTCCCAGCGGCTTTCGCCCTAGAGCCCGGTCTCCTGAGTTCCCCAGCCGAGGACTTCACCATGAACTCTGCCTTGACCCCGGACCGTCCGCCCGAGGACTCAACCATGAACTCTGCCTTGCCCCGGGACCGTCCGCCCGAGAGCTCCATCATGGACTCTGCCTTGCCCCTGGGACGTCCGCCCGAGACACCCATCATGGAATGTGCTTTGCCTCTGGGTTGTTGTCCCGGACCCCCTCCACCCATCCTTTTTGTATTTTTTTGTACGTCTGGAATCCGTCCCTTGAGTGGGGGGTTCTGTCACGATTCTTGTGTTGTGTCACGTTTTTAGTTTTGTGAGTCTGGTAGTGGGTGTTTTGCTTTTCTCCTTGTCAGGTTTTCCTCCCTGTGTATTGTCTGGTCTCTTTCCCTGTGTTTTTCTGTCTGTCGTTAGTTTCCCTGGTGTGTCTAATTTCCCGATTGTTTTCACCTGTCACCCCTTCTGTGTCTCCTGTGCTCATCAGCGTCAGCCCTGCCCCTGATTGTTCCCACCTGTGTCTTGTTACCCTGTGTTTACATTCCCCTGTCTCCCAGTGTTCAGTGTCAGTTCGTTTTGTGTCTTTTGCCATGGAAGGTCTTGTCTCTTGCCACAGTCAGGTCTATGCTCTCTTCGTGCTATTGTAAAGTTTTGTTCCTCACCAGGTGAGCGATTTTCATTTTGTTCTTATTTTTTTTTTTGTCATCTCAGCTAGAGATTAGAAAGTGACCATTTTTTGCTCATCTTGCTTTTTGATTTGGAAAATAAAGTATCTTACCAATACTTTACCTCTGTCTCCCGGGTCGTGCAATTGGGTCCTACCTCCTAAGTGCCTGAGTTCTTAACAACAGTTTAAAGTAAGAGGAAGTAAACTTCTTGTTTCTGGCTCAGGCAGGCAGTGAAAAGCTCTGTCACCCCCCCTCCCCCCCCTGTATGCCCCCTGCACAGCACACTGACACAGTTAAATACTAAAGGTGAACACAGTGGAGGATTCAGCAGCTTAAGAGCCTATAGAGCCGGTGAAGAACAAAACAGGGCTCGGAGTAGAGCGAATATTGTACTTTTTCTGGGTTCTTCACGACTTGTGCAATTGAAACTGAAAAAATACATATCAATCAATGAATAGTTATCCTACACGATTTTGACATGGGCGCTTCTTGTTGGTCAGATAAGAAAGATCCATTGGTGTTAATTTGGATAAACAATGTTGAAATAAACAATGGATAAACCATGTTAAAATGCCAACTCATTCCAGACATGTCTTTGTTTCAGTATAACTATCATTGTTTTGGTTACAAATATCCCTGGCATTTGTTCAAATGTCATTATGGTTTATTGAAGCCTTTCTGTCAACAGTAAAAATATTATTAAAAAACATATAATCTTACCTGCAGTCCTAACCATCATCATTTTGGAAAGAAAATGTCATGTTATGTGTCACAGCCTGAACAAAAGGCACTATGGGTCATAGAATGAGAAAGAAAGGAAGAGAGAAAGAAAAGAAAGCTGTCATAATGGGTCCTTAAGTGATGATGTAAAAAAGGTTTCATTATCCATAGTTTTTAAATGTTTTGGTTTTCAAAACTCGATTTGTGACATTGTAAGTAAACATTTTCTAGTTTCAATCAAGCAATCAGTAACTTTGCCCTGATGTTTAAGTGCAGCTGAACTGTGAGCCCAGTTTATACTTCACTGTATCCACATGGCCTTGGCGTACATTGATGTAAAGATTGTCTGAATCAGAAATGTCTTTTGCGTCATCAATGATAGATAGTGTTGCATAACTAATATCCACATCTATTAAGGCAAAGCCCTTCATTGTGGCAGCAGACCAACACAAAGGAGTCCATATAACATGGATATAACATGTGTTGGTCTGATGATGTGAATCTTCATAAGCAATGCATGGATTTTTTCTCGCCGGTCAAATGTCCGGACAGAATTTATTTTACCGGACAAATTTAAAACTTACCGGTCATGTTTCAATAATAATAATAAGAATTGTGTAGCAAAGTTTCCGTTTGCAGGTAATTACCGGACTAGGACCGGATATGCTGATGTTTAAAACTCAGTTAATGGGAGTCATTTTTATATTGCTTCAGTTTAAAATCGTAATAGATCGAAAAATTCAGATTCATTTTTCAATAAATGATTCCACAAACAACAAACAACATAATTATTACATTCAAAGAAACTACTTGTAGTAGATGAAGTACATTCTTCAAAAGTTTACATTAACTTTGAATAATAACACGGGAGAAAGGGATCCTCTCTTTTCCCCTCTCCCTCCCTCTCTCTCCTGACCCGTCAGTTTCTCATGCAGCGCGCTAAACAGTGGGCGGGGCTTCAGGTGATTATGCAGCAGCTGATCTGATCTCTCTCGCTTCCGGTTACACTTCACTCGCGTTTATGTCCATATCGATCAGATCCAGCTCTCCTGATCGGCCTTTATAGAGAGCACAGATCAAACTATTAAGGGTGAATATCGGCCGATAATGACCGTCGGCCAATCGATCGGAGCATCGGACATTTTGACCGGCAGGTTTTGAATTTACCGGTTTTTATTACATTTTACCAGCTAAAAACCGGTAATTACCGGCTAACGGAAACCCTGATGCAATGTACAATATACAGTAAATAAGATAAAGTCACTTAAATTGTATTTGTTACTTCCCACTCTGATTATAATGACATATATACAATGTGGTTATAAGCAGGGGTGCAGATAACTTTTTTGCCCTGGTTCTCAAAGGAGCACCTGGAGATGTTGCTTGGTGCTCATCCTTAAAATGAAATAAACCGTAACTTTTGAGGGGGTCTTGACTTTATTTGCCAGACACACGGCACTGAACACACATGCAGACGTGAACACAGAACACACATGCAGAGGTGAACACAAGACAACATTAGCACGACCAGTAATCCTACTTTCTCTCTGGTTGAGTCTGCGATTAGCTGCTTGCATCCACAAGTCAACAGCTCGTTTTGGGTCGAAAGTCTCTGTTGTCATCTTAGACAAGTGGATGTAATCAAATAAGTATGTGAACATTGTAGTGCCGGTAAGAAGGAGTCGGAGGCGGAGTATTTAAGATGTATTTCCACTCTTTATTTTCCATCAAGCAATAGTGATATCAGACATGTACTCAGTGATGAGAGTCAAGTTAGAGTGCGTTGCTAGCTCTAGCTTGGCAACCTATATCTCCGGTGTTACACTAAACAAGGTCCGTGTAGGAACTGTGACCCAAAAGTCAATTATGGTTACCTAGAGTCACCACAACATAACCAATAACCTACCACAGCCAATAACAAATGAATGTAACTTATTTTGTTCATTAATATCTTATTTTACCTTAACATATATTTATTTATGCATTTTTTTTGTATCTCTCCAGTTTTAAAGGATATTTTTGGTTACTGTCCTATAGTATACATTGAAATGATTTCAAGCCTGTTTATTCCAATAATTATAAAGGAGTGCCTTGGGAATATGTGTTTACATAAATTGTGACCAAACCGTTTGAACTTAGACTAAAGTTAACTATCTAAACACTCAGAGTCCTTACCTCACTGAGCTGTAGTTATCAGCCGCTCAGTCTGACTGGAGAGGACTCTCCCTCCACATTATTGTAGAAACACCTTCTTCTTATATCCGTTAGAGCAGCTAGCACCAGATTCTAATAACAACAGCGCCGGTACCGGTGCACCCTCCCTCTCTCCCTCGCACTTTGGCTGTGAGCTGCGGGCGCCAGATAAGCCAACATCCCCCATTTTCATCACTTACAGCGTCCATCGTACAGGGCAAATGAAACGTGTAACCGGGATGAAAAGGGTGTTGCATTTACTTAATTATGAATATTGTTACATCAAGACCGAAAATCAGGATGAGCCCCAACGGCCCAAAATTGTTTTTCCCTCCCAGAACTGTCAGCGCAGTGCCTCCACAGATCTGGCGCCCTAGACGAAAAGTTATAACGCCAGTGCTACGGGCCGGTGTGAGCATAGATATATATAAACACTGTGTTTATATATATCTATGGGTGTGAGTCATGGATGTATAATAAGAACTGGATACAGCGTGGGAGGCGGGGCCTCATTCATTCCTATGAGAGTTGCTCAATGGCGCATGATGACAAAATGGCCCAACTTTTGAGAGCATGCGCAACTTTAACCACGCCGCCCAAAAGGCTCGTTCACATCATGCACGTGAATTTGCGTACACGTAACAGCACCGCGCGTTCATGACAGTCACAGCATGGTACTGGATTTATATTAACGAGGCGGCAGTTAGCAGCTAGCGGCTAGCTAGTCAATTATGCTAAGTTACACATCAATCGTTATGTACTTTTATATTACGCTGACATCAGGATCTAGTGATATCCAAGCAACAGAGCTTCATTTAGCATGATACTCGTGTGGGTTGTACATGAAACCACTTGGTAATATATAAAAATGAATATGTTGAAGCCTGATGCTATGCTAAATGCTAATTTCGACCTGAAATGCTTATGTATTTTTAATTACATTTTCGTAAAGCTTTCACTTTTTCAGCGGAATAAATATTATAACTGGTTTTGTTCAGCATTGCCAGCTTCACTGTTGAGCGTGATGTTGTGCCCAGCATTCTCCTGTCCTGTGCTCTGAAATCAAAATGTGGATAAGAATAAAACAACACTAAAATAAACACTACAATACAACTTGTAAAACTTTTGAAAAAACACAAGGTTGTTCATTTGTGTGTATACATATACAACACAGGCAATATACATATATATATATATACAATTATAATTAATACAACTGTTAATTTGATTAGAGCTTTGACACATATCTTTATTGATATATGTATAAATATGACGACTTAATATATAGTCGGCCTAATAGCAAACAGCTACGTTCAACTCTTTTAATGGTATATTGCAAGTGCAATAAGAAGCTACAGGAACGTTAATCTACGTCGTTAATATTAACTTTATTTAATAGAACACTTACGGTACAAGGTTTACATCATACAGCCCATGTAGTATAATATTTTACAAATGATGAATTACATCAAACATGTGCAATATATCCATTATTACAGCTCCGTGGGATGGCAGTAAGGCGATATGGTCCGTTGCTATTGTGCATCCATGGTTAAAGACAAACTCATGTAGTACTGAACATGTCACATGAACGTGACGGGCGGCGCGGTCCCGTGGGTTAGATGCGCGTTCATAATGCCGAGGGAAATAATTCTCAGAATAACGTTATTAGCACATTTTTACAACTTGAGGAACGAATGTTTTTAATAAGGGCTATACCAACGTTCATACTGGGTAGTTTATTTATTTAAAAAAAAATATCCAACGAGTTACAAACCACTCTTTCCCAATGTAAGTCAATGGGAAAAAGTGTTTCCGAGACCAGCAACCAAACGGAAGTGTAGTACCGCCGTTTGGCCAGCACGAATATTCTCATCAGACTCCGGCGCACTTCCTGGGGGCTTGGTGTGAGTACCATATGTGTTCGGGGTACCATATGTGTCCGGGGGCCGTCTCTTACTAATTACGTCACGCATTGTACGCATTGTGATTGGCTGTACGGTAATTTACCCAGGGGTGCTCGGGGGCAAATCACATCTACAGATTATGAAGAATCAAATTGAAATATTCCTATACTCCTAGCGTGTGAAAATGTTCGTGAAAAACATGTCAAAAAAACATGAAAACGGAGCAATGGCTGTACGCCATTGGCTGTACGGCAACTCAAGAGGACCATCATACACGGTCAAATTCCGAACATTTAAACATAGCCTACACTTCATTCTTTACTTTGTCCGTTATTATACGTAGAAAATATTACTTTTTTCTCCGTCATGTTGTTTCCATAGCAACAACTTCAAACAGGAAGTTAACCTAAATTACATTTAAGACACTGCAACGTACGAAAGTAACAAAAACAATGTAAAATGTTTGTGAAAAACGTGTGCAAAACGGAGCAGTGGCTGCGATGCTAGCTTTGCGGCTAGCGGTTAGCATTTTCAATGGAAATATACATCGAAACATCATGTTTCAGTAAAAACAAGGCCCCACTGATCATCTACTCTGAGACGATTCCAGGGATGTCTGACTTGAGTTTCTAGCACCAGGGAAAGTGGACAAAAGTGCTCCAGATCAGCCTCTTAATTTAACCAGGGCCTAGTGCTTGGCTTTGGGCATGAACATTCAGGAAACTCCCCTGAGTATTTTATTACATATCTCAACTTTGGAGAGGAGTTGGGTGACAAACGACACATCAAATCACATCTCCACATCAAGCCGAAGCTAATTAGAATATTCTTGACTGCCTAGCCTGTGGGGAAATTGGTGTGCGTGACGTCGTGACGTCATTGGTAAGCGACGGACCCCGAACACATATGGTAACCGAACACATATGGTACAGACACCGGCCCTCAGTTAATATGCAACTCGCAAATATCTTTCTCTTTCTCTCTCCCATACTTGCCAACCTTGAGACCTCAGAAATCGGGAGCATTTCAAAATGCAAAATGGGGGGGAGGGGTGGGGTTCTAGTTTATCGCCGGAGCTGTTAGATTAACATTAACATGTTTATTGTAGTTCTAAGTGCAGCCTGTAGCACCATCCTTGATGGAGCATATGTTTGGGCAGGAAAGGAGTGAGCAGAGAGTAGAGTAGTTGTCGATTCTTGTTCTGTTTTCTGTGACTATCTGCCTCACCCTGTCAGACTTTCAGTTGCACACGCTACTAAAGACAAGTGTTACCATGTAAACCAAACAATGGTGTGGCTGTATTAAAGTCCGAGTGGAAACAGTCCTGAGTAAATCAGATTTTTTCAGAAATCGGGAGAAATATGACCCCGGGAGGAAACCGGGAGAGGGCAATGAAATCGGGAGTCTCCCGCGAAAATCGGGAGGGTTGACAAGTATGCTCTCTCCTCTCTTCTCTTTCTCTCTTCTCTCTTTTCTCTTCTCCCTTCTCTCTCTCCCTCTCTCTCTCTCTCTCTCTCAATGTTGGAACGCAAATGCGCCTTTTTTCAAATGGCCCGGTGCGCTTTTTTTGAAGGAGGTGCGCATGCGCACCTGCGCACCAGTTATGTGCAGCCCTGGTTATAAGTAACCTTCTGTATGTAAATAGTGTCAATATTACTTCTAATTTAGTTATACATATTGTTACTTCTGCTGTTAAAGATATGTTGTCATTAGGAATGGCAGTAGGTTTCCCTGCATAGATGTTCCACCCCACAATATTTCTGCGTTAGTGGACATTGGTTTCAGTTCATTTTGCTTCTTCCTTAGTGAAGCATTACATATATTTGGTGTGCATAAAAAACATATTGCTTTAAGACAGTCTTCTTTTGTCTTGAAATGGCTCAGTAAAACATCCATAAACATTAGCAGTTCTTCTGAGGTCACATTGATTGAAATAATAGACATATGTCTATTAGCAAGTGTCTGCTAAAGTATTTGAATAATGATTAACAAATACATGAGCAAATTGATGACTTCACATGATAACAAAAACGTACTTACTCACATACTTAAGACTCATATACTCTCTCTCCTGCACACAGGAAAACCCTGATTGGTCCAGAGCAGTGAGCAGGAAGTGTTGAATCCAGTTTGGGATTATGGGAGCATCTACATTGGGAAAGGCAGCATCTCTAGATGCTCTCCTCAAAGAATGCACTCGTGCGTTTGGTAGGTGACCCTGAATAAATTGCAACCAAGTGTAATAATAGCAACTAATGAACATGTCAGGGACAGATACATAAGATATATCACGCTTAAGATACACAGATAATGACAAATGGCTCTTTATATCAGATTTGCTGACAACTAAAAGTTTCATCAGGACTATTCATTCAGATAAGTAATTAGGGAAACGGCCCATTTATGCTCACCACATAAACATTAACATTAAAACAGTGCCAGGTACCTTAAGTTTAATTTGCTGACATTTTGTGACTCACTTCTGTCCATAGATGATAATGGGGAGCTGCAGGCCAACCTGCTCCCTCGCATCCTGCTGCTGATGCACCGCTGGTACATCACATCCTCAGAACTGGCGGGAAAACTCCTGATGATATATCCCATCTGGCAAAAAGCCTGGAGAAAGACACAGCTAATGCACATTAAAACATGGCTGTAAAGCAACAAGGATCACCTGAGTGCAATTCAGTTAAATAACACTGTCAGCAGTCATGTTACCAAGGCCTTTGTTTATGATTAATAACAAAGGGATCGTTTTCCCTATTACAAGTTAGAGGAGCTTCAAAATAGTTGGAGACTGTTTTTCTAAGATCAAATAATAACATAATGTTGTTTTAACAAAATGTTTAAAGATGCTGGCTATGTTTTCATGTGTCCCGAGATATTTACTGCAGTAATGTGATTCCTTAGATACATTAATTCCCACAACAGAGGAAATCCAACCTTAATCTCAAAATCAAGAAAACATAGCAATTGATGTTTCATTTTACTACAGAGACTGATTTTCCATGACCTTTATTGGTGCTTTGGTGTTAATTTGAAATGGGCAACATTGATCCATGAGTAGGTGGCCGACAGGTGCAATTATTCTACAGCGGCCAAACACACTTCCATTAGCAAAACGCACTGAAGCTTAAAAAACTATCCAGATCAAAAATACAAATGTTCCAAAACAAATGCAAATAAAGCAACAGCTTCAACAACTTGACGACACATGTGCAGCGTTTACCAAAAGCACTGCATAAACGAAACACTGCAAGTACTAACTACCACTGTTGTTTTGACTTACCTAAAATGTCATTTCTGTTGACTTTACTTTGACAATGTGATCACATGATCCCTTCCGATATAATTGCAGATCTGCTGTAAGCTGGCTAGCTAACATAGCTAACCCACTCATTTTAAATATACTGACAAAACACTTACCATTATGAAACAGGCTGTGATCACATGCGCTCCGGTCCCAGCTGTGTGCATCTCTTTTAGTGTCCCCTGGGTTCCGTTGTGTTTTTAGCTTATGTCAGCGTTTTTGTGTTTTGTTTATGCAGCGCCTTAAGTAAACGCTGCGCATGTGTTGTCAAGTTGGTGAAGATGTTTCTCTATTTGCATTAGTTTTGGCACATGTGTTTGAATGGTCGGCTACCAAGTTCCAGATCACTTGACACAAGAGTAAACCAACTGAGATAACTTTCTCTCTTCCATGCATCAATCTGCTTTTTAGGTAAGAACTACCATAAAGGTCAAATTAGATAAGCAATAGCCACTGCTTTGGAAGAGTTAGGAGAGGGGAAGGCTGGATTGCAATGTTTAAGTTTTTCACATTTTTGAAAAGTCCTTTACTGAAGCCCACGTATCGTGACTGCAAAGATGACAGCTGCCAAAGAACACGGTTGAAGATTTGTTATTTAATGAGGTAAGGTGCTACTTACTTACAGATTCATCCATCACATCACATTAAACACTTTTTAGTCTCGGCTTCTTGCAAATCTTAACTCTAGCCCTTAGAAAAGCCAATGCTATAACCTATTTTCACCTTATTTATGTGGTTATTAAGACTAGTTTTACAGTTTGGCTTACAATTCCAGTTTATGCAGAATCGAACTTAAAAATCAGACATCAAAAGACATTGTGTCTCTCATCTGCATTAAATATGACGATGAACATTATGCAATTGTTTTAACCTTGAATCAAACCAGTGACTTGAGTTTTGAGGACAACATTGCTCTAAACTGGGTCACAAAGGGTGGGGACATCCCACAATTGTAAGTTGTAAATGTGACGTAAGCTTTTGGGCACTTCCTGCACCATATCACAACAATACAAGGGCATCACATGTGAGTCACGGGTCACAAGTTCAAAAGGGTCTTTGTTTAGGTTAGTGGAAAATTCTTGGAGGTAAAATGAAATGTTTTCCATTGTGGCACAAGTTGTTTTTCCTCCCTCTTTGTACTGTCAAAATACTTGCTGCTGATGTCTCTATGTGTGTTCAGGTACTGGATTGTGACATTCCCTGCAGAGTTTAACCTGGACCTGGGTCTAATCCGGTTAACAGAGGAGTTCAGAGATGTGGCTGCTCAGCTGGGCTCTCAGGAACATTTCAAGCTACTCGACATCTCCACCATGTAAGACACGAATACACAGATAACCTTTTAAAAACTATTGGTCAGTGGTACAAAGTCTATTTTGCAGCTCCTACGTAACACATGACCACAAATAATTAAAGCACAATTTTTTTTAAATCCTTGTTAGCAATTTCACAAAATAGTCCATCCATCTGACAAGTGTGGTATATCAAGGCGTTGGTTAAACAGCATGATTATACTACACAGCAGTGGCGGCCGGCCCATAGGGGCGCTAGGGGCGCCGCTCCACCTCTTCCCACATTACAAATTAAAATAAAATAAAATATATATTTTTTTAAATATATATTTTTTAAAGTATTTTTTTTTAATTTTAATTTTTAATGAACAAGGTAAATATTATATAATTGGTATCAGTAAAATGTATAATCTACAATAAAATTTCGTTTAAAATGGTGTTACAATGTTTAAAGTCACATGTTTCCTGCCTGGCCTTGCCCGTGTATCATTACCCTTTCTCGTCTGGGCACTAAGAGAGGAGCCCTCAACCAGTGCAGCAGCAGCCAATAGCAGCTGACTGTTGCTATCTGTAAGCTATGGCTCCGACACATAATTTCAGCCAATCAGCGTCGTCAAATCTGATGATCACCGGGCGCCAATGTCAGCTCCCGGTGCAGGGTTATGGCTAGAAAGGATCCATCTTGTGTAAAACTCTCGCGAGAGTTTGCGAGTCACGTGGCTGAATGTTTACGTTTGACAGGCAGCCTTTCAGTTACGATCGTTAATCAGTGGGCAACAGCAAATGATGGTGAGAAGCTAAACTATCTATTAATTATGTCAATTACAGGGAGTGTGATTGTAACTGTGTGTGTGACTAGCTGGATGCAAAGAGGTAAATACTGTCTTTTGTTTCCCATGCTTGCTCTTCAAACAGCCGAGGACAGATACTATGTGCCCGTGCTAAATAAACACACACACACACACACACACACACACACACACACACACACACACACACACACACACACACACACACACACACACACACACACACACACACACACACACACACACACACACACACACACACACACATATTATTGTAGTTGAGTTTTGACAGCATCCATCAAACTAGATGTTTTGCCTTAATGGTCTGTTTTCTAATATTTCTGTGTTTCTGAACCACGTCTGTATCTGCATATAATGTTCGTATTTAGTCTCCTCGGGGTTCCCGCGGGGACTTGAAAAGTCTTACATTTGATAATCTGAATGTAAGGTCTTAAAAAGGTCTTAAATATGACCAAAAAAATAAGAAAGGTCTTAAATATGATTTAGAAGGTCTTAAAAATTATCGGATTTGAAAGGTACTTCTGTGTTGCGATAGCGTCTAAATGTGTTCTGGGGGAAATGTCCGGGCTGCAAAGTAGCCAGTACGGTAATAGCCTTTCAGTTCCCCCCAACAATTTGTATTGAATTAAATCAACATGGAACCAGTAATCACTAACTTTGTTTCCCCCGGCCCCTTATTGGAGAACACCCTGCTAGTAACCTAGCAACCAAGCTTCAGCTTGCGGCAGTCAGAAACTCATGTATCTTCGAATCTACTTACAAATTAATATGGGGAAGTGTCAGTTCAAATGTATTTGTTTGGAAAACATCTAATTTAGTGCTTGGTTGAAACCAGTGGAGGGAAACGTGTTTGAAGCCCGCCGCACCATTTGCAAAAGAAATAAGCGTTTGTCTTGCTAATGTAGCGTTAGCTAGTGGAGCGTTAGCTAGTGCAGCAGCTCCCGCAACAACACCGGGGGACCTCGACGTTTGGGTCTACGTCAGCCCTAAAAGCGGAGCTGCTGTAGACGCTAAATACCGTAGCTAAACACCAATCATACAACAGCAACGATGAAATAGTGTAGCCAATTTAATTTAAGGGGTCATTTCTCAAAATGTTCCCCGTGTGGTTTATTCACCATTACAATAGCCCCACCTAAAATAATTTCCACCAGCCGCCACTGCTACACAGGTGTTCCTTGAGCTGCTGACAATGAATGGCGACTCTAAAATGTGCAGTTTTTATAGACAGCAAAATGCCACAGATGTTCTAATGGAGTGTGCCATTGGCATGCAGGACTGTCCTGTTGCCCTCACGCTGCTATTAGCCATCTCAAATGTTGTTTCTGAGAATTTGGATGTACATCCTACCGGCCTCTTTCCTGACCTGATTACAGTGGGTCAAAGTAACTGACTTGATTGGACAAATGCTCCACTCAATGGCGAATTCTTGTACCTAAGGCTTTACGTAGCTTCAGACGGTAGGCTATAAATTGTTTTAAATAAATAAGACTGTATCAGATATGTTTTTGCAAAAATTTGACAAATTGTTATCCCTGTAGTCCGTCGTACGACTGGATGCGTAAGTTGACCCAGCGCAAGAAGCAGGCTAAGAAAGGAAAGGCCTCCCTGCTGTTCGACCACCTGGAGCCCATGGAGCTCGCTGAGCATCTCACCTTCCTGGAGTTTAAGTCAATCCGGAGGATATCGGTATGTCATTGATCACATATGGAATAATACACTTTCTTTCCGTGCTAGCTCTAGCTCTCCCCTGCTGAAAAAAACAGCATAGACCAGCATGGATGTCATGCTGGTCTATTTGACCTATATCTATGGTTTTAGCTGGTGAAGCTGGTAGTTAAGCTGGTCCATGCTGGTGAAGCTGGTATTTATCCTGGTTTTCCAGCAGTCTTCAGCATGTGGAAGCTGGTACACCAGCATGGTCTCATTATGTTACAGCTGGTGAAGTTGGATTACCATTTTTTTTTTTTAAAGTGCTCATTCCCTTCACCTCCACCTAACTGTGTGAGTGCGGGTTTTCCACATTGACTATGATCAAAAGCAAGTACTGGTCAAGGCTGCAGCCAAAGGATGATCTGCGTTTATTCCTGTCTACATTGCTTCCCCACCAGAGTCCTGCACGGGTCTGATTTTCAAGACCCGCTCCCGCCCTGTACCAGCAACGTGCAATACCGAACCAGCCCCAATAGTATTGTGAGGCTGAACAAAAGGAGCTTTTGACTATGTAAATGTAGTCTTTTAAAAAAACAAAAACATTTACTGACTTTTTTCTTTTTGTTGTTGTAAAATTACAACCGGGGTTCTTACAGGGTTAAGGGCTATTGTTTATGGTTGTTTACTCCAATAATTTAATTTAAAAACTCTTATTTAAATTGTGTGTCTGTGTCTCTGTATGATAATGATACACTGAGAGAATGAGCTCATAGTGCTGCTGATCACCAAAAGCTAAACAGTCTGTATATTGCACTACATTTATATAATGTAAGCTTCGTTGTCACTTTGCCTGGGGGAATAAGAAAAAAAAGGTTAGATATACTGGATATTATTTGATCTACACTAGCTTAATCCCAAATAATGTAGAGGTGTGTTAGGTGCCTTAAATAACCCCTTATTTTCTAGTGAGATGTATTTTTATGTTCATATAATAGTGATTTCAATGCCACCCCAAAATGATCACTGGTTCCATCCTGGCCACCCCACTGAAAATGTCCGCCACTGCCTGAATGGAGGAGCTCAGGGATCTGCCATTCTTCAGTGAACGACTCACTCTCCCTCCTGAGAAAAAGCCCTCCCATTCCCACTCATTCCCTTCACTACTGTCAATGGTGCTTTCCAGCTATCTGAACATGTAGCTGGACTTTAAACCAGAACTGTTACTGTACCAGAACATGCAATGTTTTAAAATGCGTAACCTGTTCTTTTAACTGCCTTGCTATGAGCTTATATACCCATAATCAGTGGTGACTGGTCATTAGGGGCAGGTGGGGCACAGTATATATAATAATTCAAAATAAATGCGAAAACAAACAATATACAGGACTGTCTCAGAAAATTAGAATATTGTGATAAAGTTCTTTATTTTCTGTAATGCAATTTAAAAAAACAAAAATGTCATACATTCTGGATTCATTAAAAATCAACTGAAATATTGCAAGCCTTTTATTATTTTAATATTGCTGATTATGGCATACAGCTTAAGAAAACTCAAATATCCTATCTCTAAATATTAGAATATCATGAAAAAGTATACTAGTAGGGTGTTCAACGAATCACTTGAATCGTCTAATTAACTCGAAACACCTGCAAGGGTTTCCTGAGCCTTGAAAAACACTCAGCTTGGTTCAGTAAACTAAATCACAAGTATGGGGAAGACTGCTGATCTGACTGCTGTCCAGAGGACCGTCATTGACACCCTCCATCAGGAGGGTAAGACACAAAAAGAAATTTCTCAAAGAGCAAGCTGTTCACAGAGTGCAGTTTCAAAGCACATCCACAAAAAGTCTGTTGGAAGGGGGAAATGTGGCAGGAAACGCTGCACAACCAAGAGAGATGACCGCAGCCTTAACAGCATTGTGAAGAAGAGTCGCTTCCAGAATTTGGGGGAGCTTCAAAGACAGTGGACTGAAGCTGGAGTCCAGGTATCAAAAGTCACTGTTCACAGACGTGTCCGGGAAATGGGCTACAATAGCCGTATTCCCATGGTCAAGCCACTTCTGAACTCAAGACAACGGAAGAGGCGTCTGACTTGGGCTAAGGAAAAGAAGCACTGGACAGTTGCACAGTGGTCCAAAGTCCTCTTTTCAGACGAAAGCAAGTTTTGTATTTCATTTGGAAGTCAAGGCGCCAGAGTCTGGAGAAAGGCTGGAGAGGAGCAAAATCCAAGTTGCTTGAAATCCAGTGTGAAGTTCCCACAGTCAGCGATGGTTTGGGGAGCCATGTCAGCTGCTGGTGTTGGTCCACTGTGTTTCATCAAGCCCAGAGTAAATGCAGCTGTGTACCAAGAGATTTTAGAGCACTACATGCTTCCGTCTGCTGAAAAGCTCTATGGAGATGAGGAATTCATTTTCCAGCATGATCTGGCACCTGCCCACAGTGCCAAAACCACCAGTAACTGGTGTACTGACCATGGCATTACTGTCCTCGATTGGCCTGCAAATTCCCCTGACCTGAACCCCATAGAGAATATGTGGGGTATTGTGAAGAAGAAGCTGAAAGACACCAGACCCAACAATGCTAATGAGCTAAAGGCCGCTATTGAAGCATCCTGGGCATCCATAACACCTCAGCAATGCCACAGGCTGATTGCCTCCATGCCACGCCGCATTGATACAGTAATCCGTGCAAAAGGATTCCCAACCAAGTACTGAGTGCATTAATGGACATTTTCAAATGTTTGATTGTGTTTTGCTGTTATAAATCTTTTTTTTTTACTTGGTCTGAGGAACTATTCTAATTTTTTGAGATAGGATTTTTGAGTTTTCTTAAGCTGTATGCCATAATCAGCAATATTAAAATAATAAAAGGCTTGCAATATTTCAGTTGATTTGTAATGAATCCAGAATGTATGACATTTTTGTTTTTTTAATTGCATTACAGAAAATAAAGAACTTTATCACAATATTCTAATTTTCTGAGACAGTCCTGTATATTTTAAGATCATGTTTAATCATCTGATTTGTCTGTACATTGCCGTTTTAGTTTGTGTTCTTAAGCCCCGAGCCTGTTTTCCAGGTCTCAGGCTCAAAAATGACATTCCCAGAACAAATGACCATAACTTCACTTCTAAAAGGGATAAATTAATAAAACAAATTCTCAAAGCAATGATAAACCTGTGAGTTGGATGTAGAAGAGCCAGAATCAATATAGATTTTTTTATTTTAAAGTGAATTCAGATTGAACATAGTAAAAAATAGTGTCCTTCCAAAAAAAAAAATTACTTATAGTGAAAACCACCCTTGAATGATGGGATAGTACACTAAAAGGCTTTAGGAATCCAAACTATAACATATAATAAGTACCCTGTATCAAGATTGATGCAAAACAAGTGAAATTTGAGAGATTTAGCAAAAGAAAACCACGTCTGGGGTCATTTGGGTGGATTTGACCTATCTCTGGCCCCCCCTGGTTGATTTGGACGATTGACAACTCTTTTTAACTGTTAGAGCCAATGGAATCGATGGGAAGTTCCACATACACACACACTCGTTACCAAATAAGGAGTGAGAGTGACGCGTAGTCAGAATAACCAAAACAGGAAGCTGTCGTACACTCTGGAAGCTATCATTAGCAGCTAATATGAAAACTATATTTCTGACATAAAAAGGGAATTATGGATTATCAATAATTTTTTCAAAGTGACGGACACATTGAATTAACCTATGGATTAACCTTCAGCCACGTTTTTCTCGTTTTAATGCCAATGAACACAACTTTTGATCAGAATAACAGCTAAGGTGAGCATATCTCAGTTTTTTGCTACCTAAAGCTACGTCGTGTGATGTCTGTCTTTGCTTCCCCTGTCGCGAGTTCTGGTCGCTCAGTGATGATACTTATATTTCTAGAATCTGTGTAATCTCAGCTTGCTAGCAAAGCTTGTTTGTGTCCGATAAGTAAATCGATCGATTTATACCTAGAGTTCTGTGCGAAGTGCGTTAGCATTTTTTCGCTCAGGGCTCATTTAGACGCTTCTTGTGAGGCTTGTGTTTTGCTTCGGTAAAAATTGTTCATATCGTCAGTTAGCTTAGCTTCTTCCCGTTAAGTGAGTATGACACTGTGAGCCTCTCCGCTCACACAGGGTTCAAATCAGGACGGAAAGAGCAGGTTGGTGAAACACAGGCGTTTATTAACTCCAAACAATAATATGCGCGGGTCTCAAACGTTGCCCGGGTGGGAAACTTCACAGGTCCTTTGGCGACCTTCCAGGATCCCGCCTACTGCATAACAGAACAGAACCAGGTTACGACATGCTTTTCTTCCTGCACTGATTACCTGATTCCGATCAGCTGTCTGGCCTCCGGCCGAGCCACTCCCTTCACTCCAGCAGCCAGCGCCCAAACCACACCCCGCTGCCACATACCCCCACCGCCCGACTCAGGCCGGGATCCCGCCGGCCGCAAGCTGACTCTCCCCCCCCCCCTCCGCCGAGCGAGAGAGGAAATCAGCCACGACCATCCGGTTACCCGGCCTGTGGATCACCTTGAAGTTGAAAGGCTGTAACGCCAGATACCACAGAGTGATCCGAGCGTTGGCATCCTTCATGCGGTGGAGCCACTGGAGCGGGGCATGGTCCGACCAGAGGGTGAAAGGGCGCCCCAGGAGGTAGTACCGCAGGGCGCCGACCGCCCACCGTATGGCGAGGCACTCCTTTTCCACCGTACTGTAGTTCACCTCCCTCTGGGCGAGCTTACGGCTAATGTACAGTACGGGGCGGTCGACCCCCTCTACGTGCTGGGACAAAACGGCCCCCACCCCACTGTTCGAGGCGTCGGTCTGCAACACAAAAGGGAGAGAGAAGTCAGGAGAATACAGAAACGGCTTACCACAGAGGGCTTTTTTAACCCTCTCAAACGCCAGCTGACACCGCTCCGTCCACTGGACCGGATCTGAAGCACCCTTTCGGGTCAGGTCGGTCAGGGGACTGGTCAGCTCCGAAAAGGACGGGATGAACCGCCTGTAGTAGCCGGCCAGCCCCATGAACCTCCTGACCTCTTTTTTCGTCTTGGGCGCCAGACAGGCTGAAATGGCGGTTGTTTTCTCTATCTGTGGCCGCACCTGCCCGCCGCCCAAGTGGTACCCCAGATACCGTACCTCCCTCCGTCCAACCGCACACTTCTTCGGGTTGGCCGTGAGCCCCGCCTGCCTCAGGGACTCGAGCACCGCCCCCACCTGCTGCATATGCTGCTCCCATGTCTCACTGTGAATGATGACATCATCCAAGTAAGCAGCAGCATATGCAGAGTGGGGACGCAGCACCCGGTCCATGAGCTGCTGGAAGGTGGCTGGAGCTCCGAACAACCCGAAAGGAAGTGTGATGAATTGGTATAAACCATACGGAGTGGAGAAGGCCGTTTTTTCCTTAGACTCTGGAGAAAGGGGAATCTGCCAATAGCCTTTGGTTAAATCCAGCGTCGTGTAAAAGCGAGCAGTGCCTAGCTGTTACGATGTGAGGTGCAGGTGAAAGAACGATACGTGGAGAGAGGGTTTTCTTGCAAAAAATAAACAGGCGTTTTATTCTTAGCCTTCCACATTATTCCAAAGAAACACAAACTGCATGTCTGGTGCTGCATTCACCAGCAAGGAACAAACACAAAATGCCCCCTTCCCCTCTCTTCCCAACAACATTTATAGGAGACTGCCCGCCTTCCCACTCCAGTGTTTCCCCTACCATTGTCTTGGCGGGGCACTGCGCCCTGCCAACGGAGCCCCGCGCCCTGCCTGAAATTCAAGGTGTTTTTATTTTGTTTTTTATTTAAAAAAAAAATATATATAGCACCAAATTTCAACTGAAGTCATCTATCTACGGTCACTTTTCCCATTGAACATGTGCTCTTTTATTAAATAAACTAAACGCCATGTTATTTATCCAATGTGTTCATGTTTCAGTGTACACTGCTTTGCGTATTCACATTCTCCCTCCGCTCTGTTTCTGAAGGGCTGGGCTCACACACACACACACACACACGAATGCACACACTCGCGCTCACAATCAGAGACAAGAGCGGAGGAAAGGAGGAGAACAACAAAGTGTAAAAAAGTCAAACAAATCTGCTTTATTGGCACGAGCTCTGCTGTCTGCCCGTTTGTGTCCCCCCCAAGTTTCAAATTCGTTTATTATTATTTTTTAACCGCAAGCCGTTATCGTCACGGGAGAAGGACACACACAGCCTGCCCAGGTGGACGCGCGCGAACGCGACAACGAACGTAGCGTGCGCATTCTAAAAATAGCTCACAGATGGAGCAGGTAACCCGGTTTTGAACTACAGTATTGAGATGTGAGTTGGTTTATTCAGTAAATTAGCTCAGGATAATTGGATGTTCTGTCTACACCTGTTGATGTGAGGCTAATGCAGGACTTGCTAGCTTGATGCTACCGGCATTTAGCGGCAGTGACTCAACAAATTGCCACTTAAAATGTATCGTCAGCAATGTATGACAAGTAGACTGCTTGTTTAATGTTACACTAACACCAATAGCTCAATATGATCATAACACGATTGCTTTCATATCAGAGATCAGATGAGGTGGAGCTGCCTCCAGCAATAGAGGATGAGGCAGAGAGAAGCAGCAGCAGCACAGTGTTGCAGCAGGTATGTTATATGCTGTAGTCAGGTGATTTAAATGTATCAATGAAAGGAAGAAGTGTAGACAACATGATAAGAAGGGAATACAGTTTAAATTAAAGTAATACAGTATAGTGTAACACTGTACTGTATTACTTTTTAATGTCCAAATACATTTGTTACTGTACGATATCGATAACAATAATTCACAGCTCCTCTCTGCTCCAGAGGATAACAAAAATGTGGGCGCCCCGACATTTGTCTTCGAGCAGCACCCTGCCAAGGCAGTAAACCTAGGGGAAACACTGCACTCCAACCTGGCCAATCAGGTCATGGTTCTGAAAGCGGTGTGAAGGGTTAAATACAAACTTAAACACTGTTGTCTACATTTAATAAAACCCTAACGGCTTAAGTAAATTCATTATTGCATCAACATACATATTATACCTTCAAAAACAACAAGGTCTGCTTAAAACGGATAGTTTTTAACCTAATTGACACTCATAAAATCACACATTTCCTGACCAATCGCGTCCAAGACTCCGCCTACTCATACGCCACATATAAGGAGTACTTTGGAGGCGTGCTCCCCCTTTGAGCACTGGGACAAGATGGCCTCCAGGTCTGAACAAAGGAAATGGTGATTACTTGGTGCTTGTGTATTTTACAGACTGACAAATTAATTTAGATGCATTTTATTAGTTTGTCTATGTAAACTGTTTTTATAACTTTAACTGAACTAAAGACAACTCTGAAAAAACATGTACTATGAGGGAGTGTGTGCACTTCCTCACATTTCACACCTCCTCCCCCTCTGGCTTGCACAGGTCAGGCAAACGAGAAAGATAGTCAGCTATAAGATTGTTCTTACCGGGACAATACTGTATGGTGAACTGGTATGGCTGGAGGGCTAGGCACCAACGTAGAATCCTTGCATTATGATGCTGTTTAGATTGCATCCACTTCAAAGGTCTGTGGTCTGTCTGCAACACAAACTCTCTTCCAAGAAGGTAATACTTCAATGAATCTATTGCCCACTTTATAGCCAGTCCCTCTTTTTCCACCGTAGAGTACTTTTTTCCCCGGTCAAACAGTTTCTTACTCAAGAACACTATAGGCTTCTCTTCGCCAGGCTCTCCTTGGGCTAGCACTGCTCCTAGTCCAACACCAGAGCCATCAACTTGCACAATAAATGGTTTTGTGAAGTCCGGGCTCTGCAACACAGGAGCTTGACAGATCTGCCTCTTTAATGCCTGGAAGGCATTTTCACACTCATCATTCCACACAACTTTAGTGGGAGATTTTTTTGTTAGATCAGTAAGTGGGGCAGCTAATGTAGCAAAGTGGGGAACAAACCTTCTGTACCACCCCACCAGGCCTAAAAGGGACCTCACTTGCTTCTTTGTCTGGGGTCTGGGTATTACCTGTATGGCCTTTACCTTCTCCACCTGTGGTCGTATTTGCCCACGTCCAACCAGGTATCCAAGGTATTTCACCTCCTCTTGAGCCCAGGAACACTTGTTGGCATTCAGGGTTAGCCCGGCTTCCTGTATCTTGCCCAACACAGCTTTAAGATGCTGCAGATGTTCTTCCCAGGATTCACTGTAGATTACCACATCATCTAGGTAGGCTGCTGCAAACCTGGTGCAATCATTAAGAACAATGTCCATTAATCTTTGAAAGGTTGCAGGCGCTCCATGAAGACCAAAGGGTAGTACAGTGTAATGAAACAAACCCATTCCTGGAATCTGAAAAGCTGTATACTCTTTGCAGGCTGGCTCAAGAGGCACTTGCCAGTAACCTTTACAGAGGTCTAAAGCTGTGATGTACTTGGCTTTCCCCACCTTTCCAGTAGCTCGTCAATACGCGGCATAGGGTATGAATCAAAACAGGAAATGCTGTTCAGCTTCCTCATGTCCGAGCAGAATCGAGGTTCGGTGGTGTTTTTCTTAGGAACAAGCACTATAGGATTTGACCACTCACTTCTAGATGGTTCAATGACTCCCATGTCCAACATCAACTCCACCTCCTTCCTCAGTGGTTCCATCATTCTTTCAGGAATTCTGTAAGGCCTCAGGCGAACCGGTTTAGGGTCCTTCAGTATAATGTTATGCTTTATCACATTAGTGCGTCCAGGTTTTTCTGAGAACAATGCTGGGAAAGATTGTTTAAGCTCACCCAGTTGATGCCCCTGATCCAAACTCAGATGCTCCGGAGGAGCCTGGGGTTTACACTTCTCTCTGTGCGGCACCATGTCAGCTTCCTCTGTTTCCAACGCATCCTCTTCTTCCAGCTGGACATCTTGCCTTCTGGTTTTTCCTGTCATGATATTCTTTTAAAAGGTTTACATGCAACAACTGTTTGCACTTTCTTTTATCAGGACAGAGAATTTCATAGGTCACAGGGCCTGCCTTTCGGGTTACTGTATAAGGGCCTTGCCACTTGGCTAGTAACTTACTTGGCCCTGTAGGGAGCAGTATCAAGACTTTCTGGCCAGCTTTCAGCTCTCTTTCACGAGCACGTTTGTCGTACCACACCTTCTGCTTATGTTGAGCTTCATGCATGTGTTCTTTGACCGTTTCTCTGTAACTGTCCAGTTTGTCTCTCATCTGCAGAATGTAAGAGATGATGTGTTGGTTTTAGTTGCCACTGCCTCACCAGCCACCCAGTTCTCCTTCAGCACATCCAAAGGGCCTCTGACCTGTCTGCCATATAACAACTCAAAAGGGGAGAAACCAGTTGAAGCCTGTGGCACTTCTCTGTATGCAAACAAAAGGAACGGCAACCATTTATCCCAATCTTTGCCAGTATCATCAATACATTTTCTCAACATTTGTTTCAGTGTACCATTAAAACGTTCTACCAGACCATCAGTTTCAGGGTGGTATGGAGTCGTTCTGATCCCTTTAACCCCAAGTTGCGAGTACAGTGACTTCATCAGATGGGACATAAAGTTTGTACCTTGATCTGTTAAGATATCTTTAGGGATGCCAACTCTAGAGAATAGCTCTACTAAACACCGCACTATATGTTTGACCTGAATGGAACGCAATGGATAGACATCTGGATTTCTGGTGGCGTAGTCACAAATAACCAGGGCAAACCTCTGACCCTTGCTACTTTTTGGCAGAGGACCAATTATATCCATGGCTATTCTTTCATAAGGTACACTCATTATTGGTAATGGTTGTAGAGGGGCCCTGTTTGAAAGTTTGGTAGGAGCTACAACCTGACACTCATGGCACGTTTTACAGTAATCAATTACCTCTTTGTATAATCCTGGCCAATAGAAACGCTGAGCTATGCGGTCATACGTTTTTGCCTGCCCCAGATGCCCAGCCCATGGCACAGTATGACCCACCTGCAGGATTACTTGGCGAAACTCTTTAGGAATGACTAGCCTAGGTTTCTCTATGTCTGCCAAATACAAAAGGTTGTCTTTTATGATGAAGGGATCCCGATTTTTCAGCCCCCCTGTGTTTGCATCTTCCTCCCCATCTACTTTGCATGCTTTTGAAAATAGAGGTTTTAGAGATGGGTCATTCTCCTGACTCTCTCTGAAGTTATCTGGGATTTGCCATTGAGGCTCTATGGGGGGAGTTACAGGGAGATTAAGCTCAGGGCATTTAGCCTTATCGTGATTTCTGTTTTTCTCTTGACGGCGCTGTCGCCTTGTTTTCTTAAGCTTATCACCCCCTTCACACAAACTATCATCTGCATCTGGTAAAGTTTCTAACCCCTTAGTCATAGAGCGCGTAGCTACATAGGAGTATGCTAGTGAGTTTTGCTGTACCAAGTAGTCTAAGATTGGCAAATCATCTCCAAGGATCACGTCATAAGCTAGGTGCTCTAGCACACCAACAGTTAGCATAAAGGCTTGCCCTTCAACCTCAATGATAACATCTGCAGTTGGGTAATCTTTTTTACAACCATGAACACATGTGATATTTACCCTGCCATCAAAAGCAGTTATTGCATTGCTAAGTACGCTGGACTTCACCAAGGTTTGTGAACTACCAGTGTCAGCTAGGGCTTTCACTGCTTGACCATTTACAGTGACCTCTACTACATGTCTATGTGGAACAATTCCACTATCGATAACATTAGCAGGGTCAACACTTTCTGGACGAGGTACCGAACACATCTCAACCGACTTAGACTTTCTTAATGGACACAATGAAGCCTTGTGACCAGGTTGCTGACAGTAATAACATATAAAGTTCGTTTTTACGTTTGGATATTCAGGTTTCTTACCAACCCCAGTGTCCATGCTCTCAACAGCTGGCCAAGTGTGAGGTTTGCCCTCCCCATACCTTGGCTTCCCAACAGTCACTCTTTTCTTTGAAGGTTCCCTGTGGGCCGCTGCATACCGTTCTGCTAGATCTGCCGCTTCTTCTCCAGTCTGGGGATTGTGCTCCTTGACCCAGGTGCGGACGTCTGGTTGAAGCACACGGAGGTACTGCTCCAAAACAATAGTCTCTCCAATCTCCTCCTTAGTACGGCTGTTCGTTCTCATCCATCTTTTGTAATGCCCCTTAATACGGTTGTAGGTTTCTCTTACAGTCTCTCCCACTGGCAAAATGGTGCTCCGGAACCGCTGTCTGTAAGTCTCTTCAGTCACATTAAACTTCATTAACACTGCTGCTTTAACTGCTTCATATGACTCTGACTGTTCCTCATCCATTCCAGCATAGGCCTCAAGAGCTCTTCCTGTCAACAAGGTTACTACTCTGGCTGCCCACTCAAATGGCGGCCACCCCCATGTTCTGGCCATCCGTTCAAACCGAACAAAAAAACGTTCTGGGTCTTCACCTTCTTTGAAGTCAGGTATCCTCGGCTCACTTACATAGGGCCTTGCTGTCCGGATTGGTGGATCAATATTCTGCAGAGGCTGGACAGGCCAATCGGATAAGGAGACAGGCCTGCTAGTTTGAAGTGGATTGAATTTTCCAGCAGGTGTGTTGAGGTTTCAGCTTGTAGCCTTGGATTATCAGCACGCGTTGCATAGGGATACTGTTGAACAGGGTCATAGTATACTTCTGAGTCCTGCCTTGACTTTGAAACCATGTCACTTCTTAATTGTTTAATCTGTTCAAAAAGTATTGCCTCAGTCTGCTTAGACCTGTGCACAAACTCTCTAATTTCTTCCACAAAGCTTACTGTAGAGAGTTCCTCACCCCCAGTATGGGCTGTAAACACTTTGGGGCGAACCACCAGCTCTTCCTCATCTTCTTCACTTTCAGCTGCCACGGCTCCCTCAAGTGGCGATTCTTCTTCCATTGTCCCTCGTCTTTTTTCTTCCTCCATGTCTGGCAAGGCTGTGGCCCTTGCCTGACGACCTCTTCCACGTCCACTTCTCATTTAGTCACTCTGTCCTCAAAGACTCCTCACAGGCGTTTAAATATCCCACCACTGCCACCAATTGTTACGATGTGAGGTGCAGGTGAAAGAACGATACGTGGAGAGAGGGTTTTCTTGCAAAAAATAAACAGGCGTTTGATTCTTAGCCTTCCACATTATTCTAAGAAACACAAACTGCATGTCTGGTGCTGCATTCACCAGCAAGGAACAAACACAAAATGCCCCCTTCCCCTCTCTTCCCAACAACATTTATAGGAGATTGCCCGCCTTCCCACTCCAACCTGGCCAATCAGGTCATGGTTCTGAAAGCGGTGTGAAGGGTTAAATACAAACTTAAACACTGTTGTCTACATTTAATAAAACCCTAACGGCTTAAGTAAATTCATTATTGCATCAACATACATATTATACCTTCAAAAACAACAAGGTCTGCTTAAAACGGATAGTTTTTAACCTAATTGACACTCATAAAATCACACATTTCCTGACCAATCGCGTCCAAGACTCCGCCTACTCATACGCCACATATAAGGAGTACTTTGGAGGCGTGCTCCCCCTTTGAGCACTGGGACAAGATGGCCTCCAGGTCTGAACAAAGGAAATGGTGATTACTTGGTGCTTGTGTATTTTACAGACTGACAAATTAATTTAGATGCATTTTATTAGTTTGTCTATGTAAACTGTTTTTATAACTTTAACTGAACTAAAGACAACTCTGAAAAAACATGTACTACCTTTCTTAACAAACAAATAGTTAAGACCAACATGTTAGTGAGGGAGTGTGTGCGCTTCCTCACACTAGCCGATCCAGGAGTTCGTCGACCCGGGGCATTGGATAAGCATCAAATTTGGACACCTCGTTCACCCTGCGGTAGTCCACACAGAACCGGATTGACCCGTCGGACTTACGTACCAGCACGACGGGGCAACACCAGTCACTGGTGGACTCTTATATTACTCCCATCTCTAGCATAGCCTGAAGCTCCGCCTGAACAATTTCCCTCCTGTGTTCAGTTAGCCGATAGGGCCGTGAACGAATGGCCACGCCCGGGGGCGTTTCTATGCGGTGGTGTATGAAAGATGTGCGCCCTGGCAGCGTAGAGAACACGTCGGCAAACTGCCTTTGCAACGAAGCAACGTCTGCTCTCCGGCCCGGTGAGAGATTGTCGCCACAACCGACCGGGGCTACTTTGTTGCTTTTAATGACCTCCGGTCCCAACTCATCTCTCTCAATCACCAGAGAAACCGACGCCCCCTCCCTCCATGCTTTCAGGAGGTTAAGGTGGTAAATCTGTGTTGCTCCCCCCCTGTCAGAACGCACCACCTCATAATCTACGTCCCCCACTCGTCGTGTGACCACGAAGGGTCCTTGCCACTTGGCGAGTAGTTTAGAGCTAGAGGATGGGAGTAATACAAGCACTTTATCTCCATCCATCCATCCATCCATCCATCTTCTCCCGCTTATCCGTGGTCGGGTCGCGGAGGTAGCAGTTCCAGCAGAGAGCCCCAAACTTTCTTCTCCCTGGCCACATCAACCAGCTCTGACTGGGGGATCCCAAGGCGCTCCCAGGCCAGAGAAGAGATATAATCCCTCCATCTGGTTCTAGGTCTACCCCTTGGTCTCTTCCCAGCTGAACTTGCCTGGAACACCTCCCTAGGGAGGCGCCCAGGTGGCATCCTAACTAGGTGCCCGAACCACCTCAACTGGCTCCTTTCGACGCGAAGGAGGAGCGGTTCAACTCCGAGTCCCTCCCGGATGACCGAACTTCTCACCTTATCCCTAAGGGAGACACCAGCCACCCTGCGGAGAAAACCCATCTCGGCCGCTTGTACCCGCGATCTCGTTCTTTCGGTCATGACCCATCCTTCATGACCATAGGTGAGGGTAGGAACGAAAATGGCCCGGTAGACAGAGAGCTTTGCCTTCTGGCTCAGCTCCCTTTTCGTCACAACGGTGCGGTAACGAGACTGCAGTACCGCTCCCGCTGCTCCGATTCTCCGACCCATCTCACGCTCCATTGTTCCCTCACTCGAGAACAAGACCCCGAGATACTTAAACTCCTTCACTTGGGGTAAGGACTCATTCCCTACTTGGAGTGGACAGTCCATCGGTTTCCTGCTGAGAACCATGGCCTCAGATTTGGAGGTGCTGATCCTCATCCCAGCCACTTCACACTCGGTTGCGAACCGATCCAGTGAGTGCTGAAGGTCGCAGACCGATGAAGCCATCAGAACCACATCATCTGCAAAAGGCAGTGGTGCAATCCTTAGTCCACCGAACTGCAGACCCCCTCCCCCACGACTACGCCTCGAAATCCGATCCATGTATATTACAAACAGGATTGGTGACAAAGCGCAGCCCTGGCGGAGGCCAACCCTCACCTGAAATGGGTCCGACTTACTGCCGAGGACCCGGACACAGCTCTCGCTTTGGGAGTACAGAGATTGGATGGCCCTGAGTAGAGACCCCCTCACCCCATACTCCCGCCGCACCTCCCACAGTGACTCCCTGGGAACCCGGTCACACGCCTTCTCCAAGTCTACAAAACACATGTAGACTGGATGAGCGTACTCCCAGGCCCCCTCCAGGATCCTTGCGAGAGTAAAAAGCTGATCCGTCGTTCCACGACCAGGACGGAATCCGCATTGTTCCTCCTCAATCTGAGGT
Organism: Notothenia rossii; assembly: GCF_949606895.1. NCBI lineage: Eukaryota > Metazoa > Chordata > Actinopteri > Perciformes > Nototheniidae > Notothenia > Notothenia rossii. The sequence continues at coordinate 56,448,905 of NC_136909.1, forward strand.
TCGACAATCGGCCTGACCCTCCTTTCGAGTACCTTAGAGTAAACTTTCCCGGGGAGGCTGAGTAGTGTGATGCCTCTGTAATTGGCACACACCCTCTGATCCCCCTTTTTGAAAAGGGGAACCACCACCCCGGTCTGCCACTCCTTCGGTACTGTTTCCGACTTCCATGCAACGTTGATGAGACGTGTCAACCATGACAGTCCCTCAACACCCAGAGCACTTTATCTCCCGGTGAAAATTGTCTCAGTTTCGACCCTCTGTTGTACAGGCGCTGCTGACGTTCCTGAGCCTGGAGCAAATTCTCCCGTGATATCTGCCCCAGTGATTGGAGTTTTGCTCGCAGGTCCATAACGTACTGTATTTCGTTCTTACTGGTGCTTGGACCCTCTTCCCAGTTTTCCTTAACTAGGTCCAAAACACCCCGGGGCTTCCTACCAAATAACAGCTCAAAGGGAGAAAATCCCGTGGAGGGCTGGGGCACCTCCCGCACTGCAAACAACAGAGGATCTAGCCATTTATCCCAATTACGGCTATCTTCGTGAACGAACTTACGAACCATGTTCTTTAGTGTTTTGTTAAACCGTTCCACCAGGCCGTCGGTCTGCGGATGGTAAACACTAGTCCGTATTGAATGGACGCCCAATAGTTCATACAGCTCGCGTAGTGTGCGTGACATAAACTGTGTGCCCTGGTCAGTCAGGATCTCTTTCGGGATCCCGACTCGGGAGATAATGTGAAACAGTGCCTGCGCGACGCTCTTTGCAGAGATATTACACAGCGGCACTGCCTCGGGATATCGCATTGCATAATCCACTAGGACTAGTACAAAGCGATATCCCCGTGCACTCCGGTCTAATGGCCCGGTGAGGTCCATTCCAACTCTCTCAAAAGGCACCTCAATCAATGGTAACGGGCGCAAAGGCGCTCTGGGGATGGCCGGCGGGTTAACCAGCTGACATTCACGGCAAGATGCACACCACCGCTTCACATCTGCGCGAATGCCCGGCCAATAAAATCGGGCCATTATCCGGTGTAGTGATTTGTCGTACCCTAGGTGACCTGACATGGGGTTATAATGAGCCGCCTTGAAAACCATTTACCGACGGCTTTTTGGCACCAACAACTGGGTATTTATCTCTCCTGTCTGTGTTTCACGGCTTACACGATACAACCTGTCCCTAACCACCGTAAAGTGTGGGTGAGTGAGTGCTGCGTTTGGGTGTAGCTGGGAGCCATCAATACTCACCACCTGGCCGAAGGCGTGCTGAAGGGTCTCGTCCCTCGACTGTTCGAGGGGGAAATCTTCCACGGGAAACACCAGCGGGTCCAGAGGGACCTCCGCGGCCCCCTCCGTGTCCGTTTCCCCCTCGATGTCGTCAGCCGCCTCCGACTCTCCACTAAACACAGCACACAACTCATATTTCCCTGCCGTCCGTGAACGCACCCCCATAGCCCCCGCTAGCTTAGCAAACCCCGGCCAATTCGTTCCCAAAATCAGAGGGTGCGTAAGGCGAGTGCTAACTCCAGCCCTGACTCTATGCTTTTTCCCCTTATAAGAAATTTCCAGCGTCACCTCCGGGTACTGGTGAATATCCCCATGCACACACCTCACCTTCACCCACGATGCTTCAATCAATGCCCCAGGCCGAACCAGGTGCTGATGGATCATCGTCTGATTACAGCCCGTGTCCATCAGAGCCTGGTGTGTACCCCCCTGTATACATACTGGTATACGGTACGTCCCTTCCAAATCGGGGGCGGCAACTGGCGGTCCTGCAACCCGAACCAGCTGTCCGACCTCCATGAGAGGACACTCCCGTCGGAAGTGGCCAGGCTGCCCGCACCGCCAGCAATCCTGCCCTGACGTCTGAGGAGCCCCCCGTGGTGCCGGACGACCAGAAGCGTAGGCCGGACCCTGGGGAGAGATAAAAACAGGAGGGTAAGGTAGAGCTAGGGGGGAAAGTGTCGGGGCTGCGGGGTTGGGGCCGTGTGATGGTGGGGAGGGAAGGGCAGCTGCTCCAGGAAACCTCCTCCTCGGGGCTGGGACGGGTCTGCCCGCTGAGACGGCTGGTGGTCGGGGCTCCTCTTTCATGCTCCGCCGGGGAAGCGAGAGGTGGTCCTCCGCAAGGACGACGGCTGCTTCCAGGTTGGCGGGGCGATGGCACTGGACCCAATTCGCCGTCGAAGATGGCAGGCCGGCGATTAACTGCTCCAGCGCCATCTTGCCGACGACTTCCTCAGCGGAGCGCGCCCCCGGCTGGAGCCAGCGGCTCGCTGCATCCAGGAGCCGCTGCGCGTAGGAGAAGGGCCGGTCATCGTCCTCGAAGGGGAGGGCCCGGAACCAGCGGCGATGTCCCTCTGGCGTGCTGCCAATCCGGTCCAGGATGGCCTTCCTCAGATGCCGGTACACATGCCGAGAGGCTGCTGGCAGGCTGTGGGCGGCTAGCTGCGACTTCCCGGATAGCAGAGGCAATAGCCGCGCTGCCCACTCCTCCTCCGGCCACCCGCACGCCGCCGCTGTGCCCTCAAATATGTCCAGGTAGTCCTCCGGATCATCCTCTGCCGTCAATTTCTGGAGGGCAATTGAAGGCGGTCGGGCCGGGTTGGTAGCGGGATCGCCCTCCCGAGCGGCCGGACGCTGCAGCAGCTCCCGTAGGAGAGCCCGGTCCTCGCGCTGGCTCGAGGCGATCCCGAGCAGAGCCTCGCTCTGCTGTCGCTGTAATGCTGTGGTGGTCTCCTGCATGTGAGCGAGACGTTGGAGGGCCTGACCCAGCGGGGTTTCTCCTTCCGACATCAGGTCCCTGTTCAGGCGCCACTGTGAGCCTCTCCGCTCACACAGGGTTCAAATCAGGACGGAAAGAGCAGGTTGGTGAAACACAGGCGTTTATTAACTGCAAACAATAATATGCGCGGGTCTCAAACGTTGCCCGGGTGGGAAACTTCACAGGTCCTTTGGCGACCTTCCAGGATCCCGCCTACTGCATAACAGAACAGAACCAGGTTACGACATGCTTTTCTTCCTGCACTGATTACCTGATTCCGATCAGCTGTCTGGCCTCCGGCCGAGCTACTCCCTTCACTCCAGCAGCCAGCGCCCAAACCACACCCCGCTGCCACAGACACATTCATAGTTTATTAAATTGTAAGAAGCCCTGAGACACAGTTTCGTGAAAAAAAAGCCTGTTACGCTTAACAGGCTTGCTCCCGGCAAAACACTGAACGTCAACTTTGCCTCCTCATTACACTCACCCCTACTTTAGTGGGAACAATGAGTCCTGCATCGGGTGACCTGCAAAAAAAGTGATTTGCACGTCGTTTCTCTAGGTGTGCCTTGGGGCAGTCTCTAGCCAAATGTCCTGGCTGACCACACCCCCAGCAGACCCTGGTACTTGGCCTGCGTGTTGGCTGCAGAGACAAAACCCTTATCAGTTCAGTCATTTCGGCAACCCATGCAGGCTTCTCCTCCTCTCTGCAACTCCTCGGGTTCGGTTCTAGCTATAACAAAGAAGATGCGGTTCGGGTCACGGGTGTTGCATAATAAATATATTTAAATAATAATAATTCGGGTCGGGTCTGTTTGCGGAACTAATTGGCAACATTGTAGTAAATGTGTTTAAAGGTCTCTCTGGCCATACACTCACACAACTAGGGGCGCCGCCAGGGATTTTGGGCCCCACCACCAGGCACAGGCCATGCCAACCAAGCACAATTGCTGTAACCACACCTCCAGAACCCAACCGACTCATTTATGCTTTAAATAACTCTACCTGTACAAGCTTGCATTTATATTGTAGTCCAATACTAACTGCACAATATTTACTGACAGTGAGCTCTGAAAATATAACACGTGCAACATTCTGCTGCAGTATAATTCACCATTTGATATAAGACAAACATTCCTGACAATAGATCTCAATAGTCATCTTTTATGGTGTAAATGCATTTTTAATAATAACATTTTTGAATGGAACATTCTCAACATGAATGCATAAATCCAAATAAATATAACTTCAATATGTGGAAAAATACTGTTTTTTGAAATGTATAATTGAAATGAGATGTTAGCTTTTTGTTTTGATATATATATGTATGTTGTATTCCAGTCTCCCTTATGTTAAGTGGCATGGCATTCAACATAATACTGCTCACCTCCTTCAGTTGGGAGAAAAGCTGGTTCAGGTTCAGCATTATGGGGGGACAGGGCTGCTGAGCCTAGAGATGGATCTGTTGGTCCTGGCACCAGAGGGAGGGACAACTGATTTAGTATGAATAGCTGCTAAAAATGTACCTGCATTTGTTAAATGTCAGCTAAAAGAGCAGTGAAATTAAAAACCTCTGCATTTTCTTTATAGATATTAACAGTACTTAATGTCAGCTTAGTAAAAAAAACAACAACAATTATTATTTACAATGGACTACGCTTAGCTAATAGACTAATTTCCACCACTCATGGACTACACCCACCTTTTCTCTTGAAAAACTGGTTGACATATTGTCGCCCTTTAGTCCCTCTCTCTTGTCTTTCTCTCCTTTTTGAAAGCCTGACTTTGTTAGACGTTGAGACATGGTTCACACGTACAGTAAGTACTAGCATTCAACCTCACATGCTCTCACTCTCTGCTAGAAAGTGCCGTTTGGAGGCGGAGGCGGGACCAAACCATTACATGTACTGTAAATAGAAGGTGGTATACAGAGGCTTTGGATAACTTTTGGAAGAAAATAAGTTAAATGAATTGTAAGTTTAGTGAGTACATTATCAATATAACGTTCTATTAATGTTAATTCTTGATGAATGATGAAAGGTTACTTAAAAGTTTTTTTCTTAATGTTCTAAAATTGTTTGGGCCCCCATGGTGAGGGTGTTTGGGGTGGCCAATAGGGTGGCCAGGATTGGCCACCCCCCAACTCCGCCGCTGCATTCAGGTGACTAGGGACAGGTGAGAGAATTGATTGGATGGAGAATGGTGATGCAAGAGCCTGGGAGGTAGTGGCTAGAGACAGGGGCCCTTTCTCATTTCATCAATTCCCCCTCCTCGACTCCTCGACTCATCGGTCCTCCGGTAGTGACCCAGAAATGAATTTCAGCGCGCTATGTTGAAGGACATCTAATTTCTCTAAATGCACTTCGAGGACCGAGCATCGAGCGTCGAGGAGGCTCTCTGGAGGAGCTATAACCGAGGATAAACTTACGGCTCCTACACACGGCGGCGTGCGTTGTCGCTTGCCGGCGGGGGGGGCTGAAACTAGACCAACAACCAATCACATGAATCTCCCGCCCCAGACACACAAGCACGCGGTTTGATTGGCTAGAGCTTGCACTGGCATATGATTCGATTGGCTGACGCCTCCGTCGATTGCTCTACTTTTGCAGCGAGCACCGCAAGAGATGCTACGCTTTGCTCCCACAATGCAGTTCGGCAAATCGTGACGTCACCCCATTCAAAGTGAATGGGCAGAAGCGTTGAAGCGGCAACGCACGCCGCCGTGTGTAGGGGCCGTGATGGTTCCTCCACGGCTCCTTCGTGGATGCATTTCCGGGAACAGAGATGTTTCAAAGAGTCATGACGCATGGCCGGACTAATCTCAGCCAATGACAGCCCTGCATGCATCCCCTGGATATTATTTTATTAACTGCTTTCATTGTGACGCGATGTTTACAGTGAGAACAGCTGTGAGGTCCGTCCAGAAAGCAGAGCAGTGTGTATAATACTGTAGCGACCCTGTATAGGGTGCTGAGTGTGTCACTCAAGCACCCCCCGTCTCTCTGCCAATCACAGAGCTGCACAGTGATGCTGGTCTGGGTGCGGGCCTGTGGTTGGGGGAACAGACGGAGGAGGGCGGGGACGTTGTGACGTTGACCCTATATATAATAATAATAATAATAATAATGCATTTTATTTATATAGCGCTTTTCACAACTCAAAGACGCTTAATATGGGTGTGAGTTGGGGTGTAGAGTGTGTGTGAGGATAAACCTGCAACCTAACATGTAACCTGTGTCCGTGTGCGAACAAAGGAGTGAATAAACCCCAATAACTTGAAGCCTGTTTCCGATTCCCTTTGTAGAACGCTACAATATATATCACTCAGTATGACAGGCCTACTCTCTTTATTTGCTTTAGTTTAGTAGATATCTACAAACAAAGAGTCAATATTTTTCTCAAACCATTTAGTGCTTCACATAATAAAATACACAACGGCTGTAGCCTGATTATGCTTTAGGAGCTGTAGCTGTGTGTGATGTAGGTGTGTTGTACAGTGTGTAGGTGTGTGTGTTGTACAGTGCGTAGATACAGCGGACAGACAGGTCTCAGTTGGTTTGGTGTCCTCTGCTTACTTTTAATACTTGTAAATAAAACTTTTGGCCCGTAATTAATTTTCCTCATTGTAGGGGGGGGGGGGGATATATCCAGTCTCTGATAGTGTTACGTTATTATGAGAATGCTCTGTTTGATTCTGAAATTGTATATTTATATAAATATATACATATATATATATATATATATATATATATATACACTGAACAAAAATATAAACGCAACACTTTTGTTTTTGCTCCCATTTTTCATGAGATGAACTCAAAGATCTAAAACATTTTCTATATACACAAAATAACCATTTCTCTCAAATATTGTTCACAAATCTGAAAGAATCTGTGATAGTGAGCACTTCTCCTTTGCCGAGATAATCCACCCCACCCCACCTGAAACATGCATTTTTGCTTTATTGGGGGGGTCTGGGGGGGTCCGAAAACCAGTCAGTATCTGGTATGAGGGTTAGGATTAGGGTTAGGGTTAGGGTTAGGGTAATGTTGTGAATCGAGTGGCCTGTGTTCATCGTCCATAACATGCACCTGCCCATACCATAACCCCACCACCACCATGGGCCACTCGATTCACAACATTACCCTAACCCTAACCCTAATCCTAACCCTCACACCAGATACTGACTGGTTTTCGGACCCCCCCAGACCCCCCCAATAAAGCAAAAATGCAAGTTTCAGAGTGGCCTTTTATTGTGGCCAGCCTAAGGCACACCTGTGCAATAATCATGCTGTCTAATCAGCATCTTGATATGCCACACCTGTGAGGTGGGATGGATTATCTCGGCAAAGGAGAAGTGCTCACTATCACAGATTTTTTCAGATTTGTGAACAATATTTGAGATAAATGGTTATTTTCTGTATATAGAAAATGTTTTAGATCTTTGAGTTCATCTCATGAAAAATGGGAGCAAAAACAAAAGTGTTGCGTTTATATTTTTGTTCAGTGTAAAAAATACTCTGAATATATATATATATATATATGTAACTGTGTACCACTGATAAAATGTTCCTGTATATTTCCTAGGAGGCTGAACACCTGCTGCGGAGCTTTAATTTAGTTAAATGGCCTAAAAATAACATTTACAAAACATAATTAAGATTCAGTGCTGCTGTGTGTGACCACTTGACCTTCCCCTGGCTCCATCAGGACACATGTTGAGCTGTGGATAAAAATAAAAAAAACTCATTGGTAGATTGCCATAATTTTCAGGTCACAATTTTAACTTCAAATAAAATATATTTTTAAAACTTGTAGGTAAATGATAGAGACATGACATTTGAAAAGCACATTCATGGTTCCATGGGGATGGTTCCTTTTAAGCTAGACTCGAGGATAACATGGCTTGTAAGTTTCCATCATCCTTTTTTATACCAATAAGAAAAGCAGTGTGACTTTGCAGTGCAAAGAACGAAACAGGCTTTAGTACCAAATGAAAATCCCTGACAGTCCCTGAAGTCTAGATTGAATGTTGACTGATATTTGAAAACCATTTTATCTGCAGTTCACTGATTACCAAAGCTATGTGATCCACGGCTGCCTGATGGAGAACCCGACTCTGGAGCGCTCCATCGCTCTGTTCAACGGAGTGTCGCAGTGGGTCCAGCTGATGGTGCTCAGCAAGCTCACGCCTCAGACCCGCGCAGAGGTCATCACCAAATACATCCATGTGGCTCAGGTAAGACATCTCCATCTGCAGGGCTCTCAAGGTTTTTTTATCTACAAAACATGGACTGTGCATGGCTAGCATCCTCTTCATCTAATACGGTTTAGAAATATTTATTCAAGGTTGACAACAGAACCAAGGAGAAAGCTGATTGGACAAGAGCAGTGCTTAAGCTTCACATGGTCCAGGCTTTTAAACCCTGTCCTGAACTCCTCACCAGACAGAAACAGAACCTTCTGTCTGATATTCATGCTGCTCATGACTCAGATGCAACAGTAACGTTTTGTCAACTCTAAACAAAAGCCCTCTTTAGAAAAGTAGCTCATCACTTCATTGCTTTTGCTTTCTTTGTGCAACCAGTGCCTTTATTTAAGTGACAGGGTTGAAAGGGGGAGACATAGGGAAGACCCGCGGCTAAGGGTCCCAGACCATACCCAGATTCAAACCCAGATCCTGCAGTATGGGCTGCCAGCTCTACCAACTGAGCTATACTGAGGCACACTCTGGCTTTTTGGTGTGGACTAACTTTAGAACAACCTTTCTGGAGGCCTAATCTCGTGATGATATTATATTACAGCATTAAAAGAAAGTAATGCATAAGTGAATAAAGATTTACACAATTACAAGATAAATTAATTTGGTTATTAATCATCGCTCATCAAAAGGCAGACAAGCATATAGTGTAGGTTATTATAAGTATTTCAATATTGTGCAAGCATCTGAAGTCCTTGGGACTATTTAAGCACAAAGTCTTCTTAAACCAGTTCAGGATGCTTCATGTAACAGAAAAGAAACCAAGCTATCACAATATGTGCCCATTTAGCAAAACAGCTATCGTACTGTAGTAAAGTGTGTTATAAAGTATGAAAGAAATTACAATAGAGCCCAAAATAAATAGTATCTCAATGTTAATTATAATTACTAAATAATGTCTGGAATAGGTCTATAATAAATACAATTGTTAGATGTGCTTCCCATATCCACTGTCCTGAAGGGCTTGAGTTTGTACAGAATGCAGAACCACACTGAGGCTGTCACTTTTATTTATATGATTATTTATATATATCAATATAAAAATGTAGTTACAAAGGCTTTAATTACTAACGAACGAACATGAGTGTTCCAGTATTTCTTAATATTAAATGAAAATTAACATAATATTTTATTGATATGTTTGAAAATCGTACACAAATGTTTGAAGAATATAAACACTGCTACAGAACAGTTTCAGTTGTATTCACCTACCATGTTTTCAATAGACCATCACAGTATGAATGTGAATTATAGTGTTGATCCAAGGCAGCATATATTTTTTCTTTTTTACTTTTTTTTAATTGAACAAAGAAATTAAACAACACAAACACCTTACATCACTTTACAGCACATCAGTATAAATATACACCAAAGACAGTACATATCAGCAAATGTTGGAAAAGATCAAATACAAAAATAAAAGATGCAGACCCGATACATCCATTTGAAAATCAAAACAGGGAAAGGAAAATACAAACAAGAAATGACAATAGAGTAGTAGTAATATTAAAAATAATACCACACATACATCACAGGATCTGGGATTTTTCTCAGGCAGAGGAATACCTTGTCAGGGGAGACCACCTCTGTTGAACAGGTCTGTCATTAATTGTAATTGGGCAGTCAGAGCCTCCATCCCATATACCTCCTTTAATTTTAGTTTCCATTGTGCCAGTGTAGGTCGTTGTGGCTTCCTCCAATTCAATGTTACAATTTTCCTAGCAGTCATCAGGAGTATATGCAACAGGTACTTCTGGTTTCTATTACATACATCCTCTGCAACCAGATCAAGTATAAAGTGACTAGGGTCGAGCGGTAGATCAATTCCCATAATTCTCTATTCTACCCAAAAGTGACAACGGCAGCACATCCCATCTAGTTAAGTCAGTTTTAAACACCTCAAATATCTTTTTATAATTAGCTTGGAACAACTGTGTTATTTTGGGGATGAGTACAATCCCTAAGTATCGAAATCCCTGACCAGACCTGTGAAAGGACACTGTACTATCAAGTTGACTTGGCCGCATCCCCGAGATCATCATTGCCTCTGACTTAGAGGGATTCATTTTATATCCAGATACCAGGCCATATTCTTCCAGATTTTGTAGGAGGGCCGGGACAGAGGACTCTGGATTTTCCAGATCCAGAAATAACATTATATCGTCCGCGTATAGACCCACCTTATGTTGATTCCCATCCTCATCCTTTATTCCCTGTATATGAGGATTACTCCTGATTAGTTCTGCAAGAGGTTCAATACTAAGGGCAAACAGGGCTGGGGATAAAGCATCTCCCTGCCTCGTCCCCCTTCCCAACGCAAAGAAATCCGAGCAGTGGCCATTGACTCTAACTCTCGATCTTGGGTTATTATAAAACACTTTGACCCAGTTAATAAAGGTTTGACAGTATGTGACAGTGTCCTCTGCAGAAATGTCCAATCTAATCTATCAAATGCTTTCTCAGCGTCTAGACCAGGGGTCTGCAACCTTTTTAACCAAAAGAGCCATTTTGCTCCTTTTTCCCAAAACATTTTTTGTCTGGAGCCGCAAAACATATTTCATAGCTTGATAGCGAATAAAGTTGTATTTATTGTTATATCAGACAAAAACTACAGTTTTTTTGCATTTATTAGGCTATTTATTACATTATATACAACTGTTAACCTCTAATAAGAAACAAAGAACTCCTCTAAGGAGAATTACAAATAATACACAGGCCTACTTTAAAATAAATTAAACACAGCACTTGGGGAGTCCTCAGCACATTTGAAGGAAAAAAAATATTATTAAAATGGGCCCACTTTGAAATAAATAAAACATATAGCTGCACCCTAAAAAGAGTTAAAGGTAGGGTAGGTAAGAATGGAGAAACCAGCTCGAGTGCGCTAGAATTTGAAAATACACAACCGGAAAAAATAGGCCTCTTCCTTCAGACTTTCTTACAGAGTCCCTCCTCCAACACACACGAACGCGCAATGAGGCCACGAGATAAGTTTGTGCACAGATGGAACAGAGATGGAAGGTTGACAGGCAGGTAGGCCATCCAGTTATTTTAGCCGGGTCGTCTAAAATGATTGGTCGTGCTTTTTACAGCGCTACGGCTTCCAGAGATGAATTTTTGTATGTATTTATTGTCAAAGCATTTAATATATTCATTGCTATCGGGACGTTAAGAGCATTCCATGGAATATAACAAAAAGTGTTTTCTGAAATAAATTACATACCCCATTGAATTATGACTGAAGATCGTCAGCTGTCTTCCTCTCCCGTGTTGTTCCTCGATACGTAAAGGCTGCAGCACCGTTGACAACTTCTCTCTACATATCAAACATACTGGTAAACCAGTATCGTTTGCTGTGAAAGCATATAACTCTGTCCACACAGAATTAAATCCTGTGTTCCTCCGGTACTTTTCTTTGATTTATCCATAGTTCGCTCATCGAGCCCGGGGTCCCCGCGCGAGTGCCTCCAAGAAAAGGCGCTCACGCGGGACCGTAGCAGGATGTGACGCATATTTTAGTTGACCTAATTAAAACCCTTTTGTTTTTTATTTATGTGTCACAGTATCACCTCAAAATAGAAGATACGAAACATTTTCAACCGTGCAACAAAATATAAATAGTCCTACAAATACTTTTATTTTATTTCCTTCTTATTTTTGTCTAAGCTCAAGGGAGCCAGAGCAGAGGGCTTAAAGGGCCGCGGGTTGCCAACCCCTGGTCTAGACTGAGGAGCATTGATGGGGTTTTCCTCCCGGCTGCAATTGTTTGTAAATTGAGAGCTCTTCTAACATTATTAGTACCATGGTGCCCAGCAATGAATCCCGTTTGGTCTGGGTATACTAGCTTCCTAATGCACCTCTGTATTCTACTAGCCAGAATAGAGGTCAGGATTTTAAAATTCTGACAGAGAAGGCTTATGGACCGTTAACCCACACATTGTGTGGGGTCCTTCCCTTCTTTATGAATAACCGTAATGATTGCCTCTGACCAGGATTTCGGTGGGTCTCCTTCATCCAATGCATAATTATATACCCGACATAGGACTGGTGCCAACTCATTCACAAAAACTGTATAGTACTCCCCCGAGTATCCATCGATACCGGGAGATCTGTTATTCTTGAGGTTACTAATACTATCTATTATTTCCTCTACTGTAATGGGGGAACACATCATGTCAGCCTCCTCCTGTGACAATTTGTTTAATTCTACCGAGTCAAGGAGACGTGATATCTTATCCTCTTTCCCTTGTACCTCCTGGCCCTTATATAGCTTTTTGTAATACACAGCAAATGCCTCTGCTATTTTTAGACTGAGATGTAGCTTTCTTTGTGTCTGGATGTTTAATTTTAGAAACCACTCGGCTAGATTGAGCCTTGCGTAGTTGAAAGGCCAATAACCTATAACTCTATTACCCATTTCATAATACTTTCTTTTTACAAATCTAAGCGCTCCCTCTGCCTTATAGGTAAGTAGATCATCTAATTTTAGTTTTTCATGTTTTAGCAAATCCAGTGTGACCCTGTACCTCGATACTTTGTGTTCCCTTTCAAGTCTAGTGATTTCAGTCTCTAATTTAAGTCTCCTCGTCTGTCTTTGTTTTTTTAATCTAGAGGAAATTTGAATGATCTTTCCCCTCATTACAGCTTTAGAACCATCCCATAAAATAGAAGGAGTAACCTCACCATTATCATTTATATCAATATACTCCTTTAGGCTGTCACGTAATTCCTGTTGGATCAGGGGATCATTTAATATTGAGACATTAAGCCTCCAATATCTGAATTGTCTATCCTGAACTAGGTTCATTTTCATTGTGATGGGGCCATGGTCAGACAGTGTGATTGGTTCTATCTTACATTCTGTTACACTCTATGCAGGTCAACCTTAGATAGGCAAAACATGTCTATTCTAGAGTAACTCCCATGAACTAGAGATCTGTATGTATAATCTTTATCTTTGGGATGGAGATATCGCCAGACATCTACCAAACCCAGCCTATCACCATGACATATCTGCCTTCCTTGTCATGAATTACTCTTTCACTGGTAAAGAACACAGACCTACTGAATAAGATCGCAACCCCCCTCTTCCTCCCACCCTTATACGATGCGCTTTAAACCCGTTCCACCCAGTCTCTCCTCAACTTTAAATGCTCAACTTCAGACATATGGGTCTCTTGTAACATTGCAATTGAACACTTCAAAATCTTAAGCTGAGAAAGTGTTTTTTTCCCTCTTAATAGGATTTCTCAATCCCTTAATGTTGTAACTAACTACAGTTATACTATCCAATATAGGTCTACCTTTAGTCCTTGCTGTCATTGCAGGGCCTTCTAATTAAACTGAAAATATAAAGTGCAGGGTCATACATTGTAACGGTCCTATCAGCTGTAAAGGAGTAAAAATTAACAGAAACGATAAACACAGTGTTAGAAACAAAACACTTCAAACTGGCTTCCAATTCCTCAACTGGCCTATGCAAAGCCACCAGTCCCCGTGTGGAACCAGGCAGAGAGTGGCGGCATCTCTCAGGGATAAACACACAACGTGTAAGTGCAGCAGACCCAGCTCGTTGGCTATACCGCTGCGGCCCTAGGGCTGAGTGCGAGTCACTCGTTTTGTTAGTCAGTCGCAACCGCAGATCCTAACCCAAACGATCATTATGCTAGTAACGTAACATTCTGTACACGGCAAAATGTAAACATAAACTATAGTGTAGGCTAATGTAAAATAAAAATAAATCATAATAACAATGAACCCTTCTAGAAAACGTTATTCACAAATGTTCATCTCTCACTGAATGATCAAGCTTACTTCATCGTGCCTGTCAGTCGTTTCCAGGGAAGAAAACCCTAAAGTCCTCCTCCAACAGCAAGTTCCCATTTTTCCCTCTGCGGTTGTCCTGTCTCTCCCATCGGCGCCTGGTCAGCTCACTCTGAAGTTTGTCCCGCTCATCAACTCGGTTCTGAATGTTCATTTTCTGAAGCGCCGGAGCGGCTTCCATCAGTGTCGGAAATGTTTTTTCCACGAGCCCACCATCATCCTCAGCCGAGCTGGGTATAGGCACTTCGCTTTGACATTCTTCTGCTTGAGTTCTTTGATGACATATCTAACCTGGGCACGTTTTCTCTGCAGTTCAGGTGAGTAGTCATTGTCGAAGTAAATTTGCCTGTCACCCATCTTCACTTGGCCCTGTGTCCAGGCCTGCCGTAGGATCTGTTCCTTTACTGTGTATTCAGCAAATCCTACCAAAATGGGGCGAGGGGGGTCATTCTCTTTCGATCTCGGGGTAAGTTTCCTATGGGCACGGTCGATTCTGATGTCATCTTCCTTCAGCGGTAGTGAGGGCAAGACGGTTGGAAGTAGCTTCTTAACAAAGGCCACCATATGCCTTCCGTCCGAGCCTTCGGGGATCTGATATAGTCGCAGATTTTGTCTTCTCGCCCGGTTCTGGAGGTCCTCACATCTTTCCATGAGCTCAGCTTCTTGTTGCAGTAGAAAGCTAATGGCTCTGCCATGGGTCGCGGCCTCCTCCTCCGTGGCACCGATACGCCCTTCCGCATCAACCACCCTCTTCTCCAGTTTTGTTAGCTGTGTACTTAGACCGCCGACCGATGTTTCTAGTCTATTAAAGACCCTGTGAAGTGTGCACCTGTGCATGATCTGTTATGCTAATACGTATAGTAATGACCAAAATTGTCCATTGGAACCCATATCAAAAGATGTTGGAATAGCAACGAATTTGACGAGTTTTGAATTTTCCGGGGAAATCTGCAGTCGACCTTCGCCTTCGTGGGCGTGGCTTGCGATCTACTGCGTGACGTCACGAGATGGACGCCGCCGCACTGTTTACATTCACCACCGTTCATTTTTTCTCTTTTTCAAAGTCGAATTTCTCAACGTTTTTGAGCTAGTATTTTCCTGGAAAGTGTGTCGGAGTCGACTGGAAGTGATTGCCAATCGAGAAAACCTGACAATGGAGGCGACAGTGAAGAAAGAGGGATGAAAAACACAGGGGAAACGATGCATTGCCGCTGGCTGTAGTAATGTCAAGTCTGCCGAAGTGGCGATGTTTCTGTTCCCAAAAGATGAAGGTGAGCCTGGCTGGGGTCATTGTTTCGTAGATTATTTGATTGATCATGATAAATAAAGGCCAGTGGTCGATTCGAGAGAGAGAGAAAGAGAGACTGACAGAGTTACAGGGTTGTTGTTAGCATCTGGTGCTAGCTCGGAGCTAACGGAGATTAGCTGTTTCAACAATAAGGAGAGGGAGAGTGCTCTCCTGTGGGACTGAGAGAGATAACGTCAGCTCAGAGAGGTAAACTGTAGCCTAAGTTATCTCAGTGGGTTTGGTCATCTATGCAAACAAATATTTCCATCTATGTAATATTAGTTGTATAAAATAGGTTAAGAAATCCTTCCAATGTTTTTTGATAATTGAAATATATGTTTCATATGAGTGTTGAGAGCTGTATCCATAAATCTCTTAATGTTGCCCTGAAAGTGCACCAGATTGATCACTTTCCTCATCTATCCTGTCTGAAAAGCTGTCCAAATCAATCATTTCTCTCACACTAGTATCACTTTCCAGAGTCTCCGCCATGTTTACAATCGCAACTGGGTACATCTTGTGACGTCACAGCCACTATCGTCTGCAACTTCCGTTAGGCTCAGACGGCAACATTTATAATTCATTAATTCATTAATTATGAATTATTAAAAATTATTTTAGCCATGAACAGGCACAATGATATGTAAGGAATGAAACTGCCATTTCATTTTGGTGCAAAAACATGCACTTCACTGGGCCTTTAAATGAATCAATAATTTGACCTTTGAATTATTTTACATCTTCTCTCATCAGTTGAATTTCCCCTCGTATTTCTTGGTTCGATTTCTCTATTGATCGTAGAATGTCCTCCATGCTTGTCTCAGCAGCACCCCCTGCTTTGCTTGTTACGACAGACTCAGCCATGCTACGCGCGCTAATTTTTATAACAGCTTTTGGCGGTTTTGGCGCAGTGGTTAGAGCGTTGGTCATCAGATCAAGGGGCGTTGGTGAACTCTAGTTCGAATCCCGCCTCGGCCGCCACTGCGTCAGGCCGTTGTGTCCTTGGGCAAGACACTTTACCCGCATTTGTTCCTGTGGGTAATGTCCACAGTAATGACTCTTACATGTCTAATATGTGTAATGTGTAATTTTAAAGAGCTTTGAGCACCTGTAAAAGCGCTCTAATAAAAAAATGTAATGCATCATTATTATTATTATAATGCTAGCGGTAGTTGTTTTCACTGATTTCTTCTCGTTTTTAGATTATTTCTGATTTCTAGTTGTTCTTTCACTAGGGCTCATGCTCAGAGTGTAGTTGGGCGTTCATTTGCCAAGTTTTGATACATATATCGTTTGGTAGGGCACTAAATCCGCGGAGCACAAAACCTTGCGTCTTACGTGGGCATGGTGCCACCGGAAGTCAGGCAGCATATCTTTAAAACCACTCTCATACATTTCTAATGATAACTGCAATCTATAACACATTATCATCTCAGACTCTCTTCATTAAAGCAGATGCTGATTCTATCATCTCTTTGGTTAAATTACATCTTATTCCAGGTTCCTGTCACATGAATGTCCAAACGTATTGATCCCATCTTCAATTTCTCAGGAAGAAACTATATCATCAAATATACAGAAAGACTCATCTTCATCTATTGAGAGAGCAGAGGAGATGGTGTCCTGCTGAAAGGCTCTCAGTGATGCTCTCACAGAACACACTGTATTAACCTCAGGGCCATCAGAGTATTATGGGTTGTTTTCTATGAAACATTGATGTTTGTTTGAAATATCTAAATAAATGATAGCATCCTCCAAAATCACAGGTTCCCGCTCCATCAGTTGAATCACTATTATTCTATAGTCCTTGCTCTCCAAACCTAGCAGCTGCTCTCTGCTGCAGCGAGCACTCTGATTCGCTAACTCTATCTCTACCTTTGTACCACCATCCTGATCCATCCAGCTCCAAATGCTCTAATATTGTGATTATGGGGTTCATTATGTGTCTGACTGCATGTTATGCAGCTGACACTGTATACTGAGCATTATTTGACATCCTGAACCAAAAACCCTTGCTGTAGTGCATGTAGGGAAATAACGTGCATCAATATGTTGTTTTGTTCTCGAGCAGAAATAATATGTTGCTAACATGCTTCTACTGTTTGTGTTTGGATACATGTGCTTTTATTGATCTCAGTTTTGTCACAGCAGCATGAAGACAAGCATTCACGTGAACGAAACATTCAATTAAATACAAAACAAACATAAACAGCAAATATATCTGTACGTACAGAAAGAATTAAACAAATTACCAAATAGAGTATCTCTATTGAATACAGTGGCGTAGCCACCATAGGGCCAGGGTGGGCCTAGGCCCACACAGTTTTCTCATTGGCCCACCCTGAGACAGCTTCGGTGTCATTTAAAAAATGTAATAATTTTTTTATTATTTTATTATTATTATTAAAAAAATTATTCACCCATTGAGAATATCCAATAATTCAAAGTGAAATTCAAGTGAACCAATATCGAGTTTAATTAATGTTGTATGTGTTTTGTCCTCTGAACTGAACTCATTTACGGTAAAAACCAAGAGATACAGTCTATGGTAAAAACTGATTGTTAGTTCCGGTGCGAGCCATAATAACGTGAGAGAGGCACAGAGCTGCCTGCAAAATGAATGATGGCTCAAAGTTCACTAATGAACTTTGTTTTTTTTAAAAAAGCCAGACTCCAAGAAGAGTCCCCACTGCCCTCATCTATACGATCCTTTTCTGATAACGATGAAATAGCCCCGTCTCCCTCTCCCCACCTCTCCTGCTGCTGGGCTGTCAGAAGAAAAAAAATGTTAACGGAAACTGCCGCACGGTTCCCTCATCCCTTGGAAGAGGCGGAGAGGTGGGTGGACAGTCCGGAGAGATATACACAGGGTTGGGTTGTAACGGAATATACGTAACGGCGTTACGTAATCAGAATACAAAAATCAAGTGTATTCAGCTGGCGTTACATTTGAAAAACAAGTAATCTGATTACAGTTACTTTCGTAAACCTGAAGTGAATACATTTTGGAATACTTATTGGAATTATTGGTGGAAAGGTTTCCTCACAGAATGTAATATTCATTACCGGCAGAATTTTGTGCACACTGCACAGCGCTGCAGCATGTCTGTGAGCGAGAGAGATGCAGCGTGTCTGTGAGGCCCCGCCCCCGCACGCAGATGAGAGAGAGAGATCTCTTTTTAAATATATTGAAAGTTAGAAACGGAGATGGTTCGATAAAACGTGCAAGATAACGTTTATGTAGCATTTCTTTATTGTCGAAATGATGACATTTATAACGGTGAATGGCCTGCTGCTGCTGAATGCATGGGGGCAAGTGACTGGAAAAAGTTTTAAAAGTTATTACATCGTTCAGATAATAATAATAAATAATGATAATTAATTCTATTTAGGGGCGCCTTTCAAAGCACCCAAGGACACCTTACAATTCATAACATATTCTAAGGAAAGGTTTTAAGACAGTACAAAGAATGCAGTCCGGGTGTTTTGTATGTGTGGTGCCGATGAGAGAGCTTTCCAGAATGACACCAAGATGTTGTGTTGTGTTTGTGCTCTTCATAAGCCATTAAAACAGTAAAATACGTGTCTCCTGTTCACCAAAACATACCCATCTGTTATGGAAAAAGAAAGTATTCCAAAAGTATTCTAAAAGTAATCTGCCGCCGGTACCGGCGGGGATTGTTGTTAGCTTCTGATGCGCAGAAGAAAAATCTGGCCGACCCTATTTTTTACAGGCCCACCCTAAAGTACATTTCTGCCTACGCTACTGATTGAATATACAATATTATTATACAGAACATATAGAATTGAAGTCAGTGTAGTTTGATAGATAGATAAGTGAAGTGTCTGAGAGCGACAGCCTCGTATTTAATGTACAAACTGAGTGTGCTCTAAATCCTCCCATCTTACTCTCAGCAGGAAAGCAAATGAGCATACTTCCAACAATGTGTTAATAAGCCATTTTTACACTGAAATATAAATATAAATATATTCTGATCAATTCAGTATTTAGATCACCTCAGGACTGAAATCTGATGCCAAATCTCATTAAATGTACCTAGGAAACAAACTAATGTGTTCATACTACTTAAAGCTATTTAAATGTTTTTTTTCATTTCAGCCTTTCTTTGATGGTTGTCTTGTATTCTATTATATTTTGTATATATCTCCATGTATTTCACTGTCACTAGAAACTCCTGCTTCTGCAGAACTTCAACACTCTGATGGCGGTGGTGGGGGGGCTGAGCCACAGTTCCATATCCCGACTGAAGGAGACTCACTCTTATCTGGCTCCAGAAGTTGTGAAGGTAAGTCGATACGAGTCTTTAAATCAACTTTAATGGACATCCGCTCAGGAATTCAGTACACACACAGAGGCCTGCTCTGTACAAGCTAATGCACAGTTAAAGGAGATCCAATGCTGATGTGTTTGTATGGCGGCAGACTTATACGTGTTTTTTTTAAATTTCAATTTCTTTCCAAGTAATAGAATAGGTAATAAATAATACACTTTATTTATAAAGCGCCTTTCAAACTAAGTTTCAAAGTGCTGTCACATAAAAGCAGAAACCTTTATAGTTCAGAAAATGAAATGAACTAAAGCAACTAAACACATTTTAAAAGAGAAAGTAAAAGTAACAAAAGGAAGTACAACAACAATACAATTGCATAAAAGTGGGTTTTAAAAGGGCAGACAGAGAAGATTTCTCATTTCTCTAATTCCCCTCCTCGACTCCTCTCCTCGACGCCTTTCCTCGTGTCTTAATCCCGCCCACAGGAGATGCGAGCGGAGGAGTCGAGGAGGGGAACCGAGGAGAGAGGAGGGGAAGCAGTAGGCATTTAGATAAATGAGAACTCCTCTCCTCTGAGCAGTCATTTTAAAGAGACGTCCATTAATGATGACAGGAGGCAAAGCAGCCCTCTGTCTGATGGACAGATGTGTTCATGACGACTTATATATTTACTTTAATTCATTGACATGAGATAATAACGGGGGGTTACGTATTCTAACCCTAGTTATATAAGCACAGGCGGAGCCCTCTACTGGACTCTATGGGTACTACTCTCATCAAAATACGCGAGCGTTCACACACTGAGTTTGTATAAACGTAGCCGGCCAATCAGGGCGAGCCTACCTGAATGCGCGCACAGGCACACAGTATATAAGGCGGCCACACCTCCTGACTGTCATCCTACACCCTCTTCAGCGAGCGGCATAGGAAAGACAGGGCCCCTAGGTAGAGGGCTCCGCCTGTGCTTATATAACTAGGGTTATAATACGTAACCCCCCGTTATATTTTCCACAGGCTCCGCCCCTTCTACTGCAGTGGTTCTCAAATGGGGGTACGTGGACCCCTAGGGGTACGTTGGAGTACTGCAGGGGGTACGTGAGATTTATTTTATGTAAATGAAAAAAACAGCACAAGTAATACATTTAAACAAACTACTAATAGTAGATCAATTACTTTATTCAAAAGTTTACAGTAATTATGGATAATAAAATGGGAAAAATAAACGGGGTGCTCTCTTTTCCTCTCTCTCTCCTGACAGCCCGTTAGTATCAGTCTCGTACAGCTCGCTGAACCTGTAATAAGTGACCCGACAGTAAAGAATACTCATTATTCTGCCCTCGCAAGAATACTTTTTAATTTGCAGGCTTGGCAGATAGCTTAACACGGAAATAAACACCCAGGAGACAGCAGCTCAGTTTTGGATCTTTACTGATTAAGTTCTATTTTCATTTCCATTTTGTAAAACTGAAATACAAACAAAACCCAAAGTCATGAGACGTTATCACATTAAACACTAAATAAACAAAGAAACAAAACTAAAACAAACATTCCAAACAACAGAGTGCCTGTTAGCATAAATGCTACAAACATTTCCACTGCTGTTCACAGGCTAACAAGTTTAGCATCATTCATTGTTCTTCATGTTTGCATATAATCAATTTAAATGTGCAACTAAGTATACACGGACCATATATGGAATGGTACTTACCAGGGGCGCCGTAAGGGGGTGAAAAGTTAGGACGATTCTAAGGGCCCGTGACTGACAGGGGCCCCAAGCATTTTTAGAACATTAAGAAAAAATGTTTAAGTAACCTTTCATCAATCATCAATAATTAACATTAATATAACGTCATATTGATAATGTACTCACTAAATGTACGTTTCATTTAACTTATTTTCTTCCAAAAGTTAATTATCCAAAGCCTCTGAACACCCCCCTCTATTTACATGTAATGGTTTGGTCCTGCCTCCAAACGCTGTGCGCAGTACCGCACTTTGCCACTTTCTAGCAGCGGAGAGTGAGAGCATGTGAGGAGGGATGCTAGTACTTACGTTTGTGTGTACCATTTCAAAGTCAGGCTTTCAAGAAAGGAGAGAAAGACAAGAGAGAGGGACTAAAGGGCGACATTATTTCACCCAGTTTTTCAAGAGAAAAGGTGGGTGTGGTCTATGAGTGGTGGAAATTAGTCTGTTAGCTAAGCGTAGTCCATTGTAAATAATAATTGTAATGTTTTGCTGAAATTAAGTAATGTTACTATCTTCACAGAAAATGCAGATGTTTTTCATTTCACTCCTCTTTTAGCTGACATTTAATAAATGCAGCTACATTTTTAGCAGCTATTCATATAAATCCGTTGTCCCTCCCCCTGGTGCCAGGACCAACAGATCCATCTTTAGGCTCAGCAGCCCTGTCCCCCCATAATGCTTTGCGGTCTTGCCATGCTGTCCATTGAAAGCCAGTTGGCTAGAAAGCTGGACTTCAAGGACTTGATCAGTGACTTTGCCTGTAAGAAGGCTAGGCGCTGGGCTCTTGGTGAGTAAGGCTGAGCAAGGCCTCGTAATAACTGTTAAAGGGCAAGGCTATGGTAACGTTATTGGATCACTACACAGAAGATGCATGATGAGAAAAAGACTGAGAACAGGTAATAGGCTCTGATTTAGCAACACCATCAGGCCTTTTTATTTACATTTCCCTTTTGTTGTCCGTTTACACCAGGGATCACCAACTACATTTGTCCAAGGGCCAAAATGTATCCAATAGACACTTTCGCGGGCCAGCAATTTTTGAAAGTAATCAGAATAGGGTTACAGTTACGTGTCTTAAAAACGTATTCAGATTACTTTTAGAATACTTTTGGAATGCTTTATTTTTCCATAACAGATGGGTATGTTTTGGTGAACAGGAGACACTTATTTTACTGTTTTAATGGCTTATCAAGAACTCAAACACAACATATTGATGTCATTCTGGACAGCTCCCTCTCATCTGCACCCCAAGTAAAAAACATCACCCAGACTGCATTCTTTGTACTGTCTTAAAACCTTTCCTTGGAATGTGTTATGAATTGTAATGTGTCCTTGGGTGCTTTGAAAGGCGCCCCTAAATAGAATGAATTATCATTATCTGAAACGATGTAATAACTTTTAAAACTGTTTCCAGTCACTTGCCCCATGCATTCAGCAGCAGCAGGCCATTCACTTTGATTTGATCCCGTTATGAAATGTCATAATTTCGAAAATAAATAAATGCTACATAAACGTTATCTTACACATTTTATCTAACCATCTCCGTTTCTAACTTTCAATATATTTTAAAAGAGATCTGTCTCTCATCTGCGTGCGGGGGCGGGGCCTCACAGACACCATCTCTCTCGCTCACAGACATGCTGCAGCGCTGTGCAGTGTGCACACAGTTCTGCCGGTAATGAATATTACATTTTGTGAGGAAACTTTTCCACCAATAATTCCAATAAGTATTCCAAAATGTATTCACTTCAGGTTTACGAAAGTAACTGTAATCAGATTACTCGTTTTTCAAGTGTAACGCCAGCTGAATACCATTAGCCTACTTGATTTTTGTATTCTGATTACGTAACTCCGTTACATGTATTCCGTTACAACCCAACCCTGTTTCTAAGCTACTGTCCCGCAGCTCCTGCCTCTCTGTTGGACTCTGTCGCAGCGGGGCTACTGCTGTGGTGCTGAGCGCATTAACCAGACTCTTCACAACGAAGGATCACTTCTTCAAGGCAGGGAAGGTTTCGCAGTACGCAGTCTACTGACCCGCAGCTGCTGCCTCTCTGTTGGACTCCGGTACTGCACCTTACTCACGAGACGTTGTAAAAAAAAAAAAGGGTGGGGGGCGAACGCAGTAACCACTCCGCCAATGCCACAGTCACCCCCGTCGTGCGGGCCGGATGTGGCCCGCGGGCCGCCAGTTGGTGGTCACTGGTTTACACTTTAATACCCGCTTATTTTGAGGTTGATATGTATATTTAATTAAAAAATCTGCTGCTTATGTTATTTTTTTTGTTATAGCATTTTATAAATGATAATATTGGTGTTAATGTTCACTTTATTTTAATTTAAGAGGTCATGTTTAAGTTATATTTATTTTGATTTTTGAATGTTCCATGCAAAAATGTTATTAAAAAGGCATGTACACCATAAAAGATGACTATTGAGGTCTATTGTCAGGAATGTTAGTGTTATATCAAATAGTGAATTCTACTGCAGCAGAATGTTGCAGTAGAATGTTGCACATCTGCAGCAGCAGTGTTATACTTTCACCGCTCAGTGTCAATAAATATTGTGCAGTTAGTATTGTACTACAAGATGAATGCAAGCCTGTACAGGTAGAGTTATTGAAAGCATAAATGAGTCGGTTGGGTTCTGGAGGTGTGGTTACAGCATTGTGCTTGGTTGGCTTGGCCTGTGCCTGGTGGTGGGGCCCAATGTGATATCTTTTCATGGGGCCCAAAATCCCTGGCGGCGCTCCTGGTACTTACAGACATAAAGACCCTAGGATTTCAGCAAGGGTTTAGTTGACAGGAAACAACCCATGTGCTCCATCAGCCAGAAACTACGGAAAGCATTTATGGACACCCAGTGCAAAACCCAAAACCCTTTGCAGGCCCTCTTAAAGGGGCAGCACACTCCCCGCTTGGTATAATGTACAATACCACTAAGTCCCTTTTGAGAAGGAGAACAACTTCCGAGACTGGTCTTGAATACACCCTGGGAGAACCTTCTTTAATCACCCGCACTTCCACTTACGGACCAGGAAAGGTATGTACTATAAGACCAGTAGGCTATTCGTTCCTTTTGACCTGTCCGTCCTTCAGAAGAACAACGTCTCCAATTTGCAAAGATAGGCTTATCTGCTTGCGATTTTCTTCTTGGTTGTAGTGTTGCAAGGTATTCTTGTCGCCAATGTGGGACAGCTCTGGAGGACGGGCAGGAGGGTGGCGTAGGCCACGATGGGACCCCTCTAGAGTCCGCTGGATCAACGGAGGTGCAGGAGTACTGGGATCGGGAGACGGTAAGACCCCGGACGTGACAGGTTTCGGAGTAGGCGTGACCATAACCGTTGTCGGCGGTACAGGAGTCGGCGGGACAGTAACCCGTGTAGGAGGGACATGTTTAAGCAGGACCCCCGACGGGAGAGGAGTTGGCAGGACCCCCGACGGAACAGGACATAGGGTTGGCAGGACCCCCGGCAGAAGAGTAGTCGGCGGGACCTCCAACGGGACAGGACATAGGGTTGGCAGGACCCCCGGCAGGAAAGGGTGTTGGAGAGTTGGAGTGTCCGCTCGCTCTTTGATGTGCAGATTGTTAATGCAAGGGTCAAAAAGAGATGTACGTCCATTACTCAGCACGTTTGTCCTGTAGACATTGACACTGTCTCGTTTGTGGGCTTTTCCAAGACAGACTTCTCCTATAATCACCCAACCTAGGTCGAGGTGTTGAGCATACGGGGCGTTGTGGGGTCCATTGCACAGCTCCCGAACTTTGTGTGCCTGTGGTATATCTCGGCCAAGCAGTATGAGAATGTCTGCCGTAGAATCTAGTGCAGGGATCTTGTCCTCAACCCGGTTGAGATGTGTGTAGTGTTTTGCGATCTCAGGAGTGGGAATTTCAGACTTGTCATCTGCGACCATATCACATTCGATTAGAGTGGGAAGTGAAATACACGTTTTGCCATCCAATGCCTCCATTATGTAATTGTTTGCTCGTCGCCCTGAGGTTTCAGAGACTCCTGAACATGTCTTCAGTGTGTAGGATGCTGTGTCATCATTAACATTGAAGAGTTCAAAAAACTTTGTTTTTGCCAAGGACTTATTTTTCTGCTCATCTAGGACAACATACATTTTGACAGCTCTCTCTCTCTGGTCTGCTGGATACACTTTGGCTAGACAAATCTTGGTGCATGATCTTGGCCTTACTTCAGTCCCACAGATGTCAGTGCATGTTGACGTGACAGCGAAAGGAGGAGATTCATCTTGCTCCCCGCCTTGATATCTTGAGGTTACGGCGGCCCCTGTTGTCCATGGAGCCGGTCCTTGATGTAGTGCAGTAGAGTGGCGGTCACTGTTGCACTCTCTGCACTGAACCTTTTTGTCACAGTCTTTGGCTTGATGGCTGGTTAATGCACAGCACCTAAAGCAAATGTTTGAATCCTTAAGATAGGCTTTTCTCTCATCCAGAGATGTATACCTGAAACCACGGCAATTCCTGAGAGGGTGTGGTTTGTGGTGGAGTGGACATTGCTTATCTGTGTCGACAGCTCTTTTTGCTGCTGAGCTTTCATAGCTGTTATCAAAGTCTGCTGAGAAATCTGTCCTCCTTACAGAGAGTGGCTTTCTCATGTTGGATTTGAAAGGCTACCCAGTCTTGCTTATACTCGGACCACCTGTGAGCTGGGCAAAGCTTGGATCATTTAGTATCTTGGCCTGGTCACAAACATACTTTGCAAAGATGAAGAATGGTGGATACGATACCATTTCCCGACGTATTAAATACTTGGCCAAATCTGCTGCAGCTGATGAATTAGACTCATTGGCTCTGGGTGAAACATCTACAGTACATGTGGCTGAGCAGGTTGATGAACATGACTGGATGGTCTTGCTGCGTGTGACTGCTCATGAGGGCTGAAGATGTTTCTAGATGGACCTTCAGCAGGGCTATATATCTGGCTGGCATCTCGCTCCTGATTGTGTGCATGTTGAGCAGGTAATTTAGGAAATCCACCTTCAATGAACTCACGTGGCTGTACAGCACCTCTTCCCATGTAGCCTTTAGCTTGCTCACCGTCGTCCATTGCAAGCCAGCGCCCCGGTGTGGGTATGGGTTGTCGTGGCTTTGAGTCTTGGTGAGAGTCAGGTGCTGGATTCCCTTTGTACCACTCAGTGTATGCACTCTTTGGGCTTGCACGATCTGGATCTATATATACGGGCCCGGACCTATAATCAATACATTAATAGGGGATTTCAATTTTGACGGGACGATTCTATTTTAACCGCTGCCGACAGGGGGCGAAAAAGACGAGTGAGCGATACAGGGAGAGAAACACAGAAGAAGAGATGAGAGCGCGGCAGAGAGAAGAGGAGAGGAAAGTGAGTGAAGAGAATAATTAGCGATACAGGGAGAGAAGCGGAGAGGAGAGTGAACAAGCGTGTTAGCGGGAGACAGGGAGAGAAAAATAATTACACATGGCGCTCTCCAAGAAGAGGAAAGTGGACAGTGAGAACAGAGCTTTTAACCCTGAGTGGACGGACTCATTCATGTTCACCCTGCCCACTGGGAGCACAGAACCAGTGTGTCTCATTTGTTCAGAGACCGTGGCGCTCATTAAAAGTGCCAAAACGCCACTATGAGACAAAACACAAAGTGTTTGACCAAACATTCCCTCTCAAGTCAGAACTGGGGTCACAAAAAATAAGCAGTCTCAGAGCCCGATATGATCAGTCCACCAGGATCAAAATTAAAACTAAATATCGTTCCAGGGCAGGCTAATCGAGGCTAATCAATGAGCACCTGCATGTGTGTATAAGAATGGCCCTGACACCATTTCAGCGCAGATTTAAACTCCTGGCAGGACAAGCTCGAGCTCAATTCTTGCACTGAATAAAACAAAGTGAGAGAGGGACTGCAATATAAGAGGGAAAGAAAGAGAAACTTTTAAACTGTTCAATTGTTATGATGTCTAAAGACTGATATTGTTCTATAATCGGCTGAAACTGTTAAGTCATGATGTGAAATGGTTAACAAAGAAAAAGGGAAACTCAAGCTGCTGCTACACTTTATTTTATTTATCTAAAATTAAGCACTTTTAAGATGCACATATTTTCAAAAGCTAGTTTATTTATTTTCTCTATTTTATTTTTAAATGCAGCCCGAGAGGAACATTACACATACAGTATCCACAGTATTTACTGTATATCTTCAATGTTAATTGACAATAAATAATTGTTGTTTATGAATTGTACTTTCTTTATTTGATTGGCAGTCAGTTGTTGATGACATGCAGACGTTGATAAAGCCGCAGGCTACTTCAATATATATCACACTAATTCATAAAGCAAGTTAGACATTTTCAGGGTTCCTGCAGGTTTCGCCAACTCAAATTTAAGACTTTTTAAGAACACTTTGAATAGAATTTAAGACCTATTTCACGGCAAGAAAGTATGAAGGAAAATTGCTATGAAAGAGGAAATATACATCCCATAATTGCTTAAAGTAAATGTCATGTTCAACATAAGAACAATAACTGAACATAACAGCATAACAGTACAGAACTGTGTTAGCCAAAAAGTGGGTGTGTGTGTGTTCGGGCTGTGCAATTAATCGTATTTTAATCGCAACTACGATTTTGGCCTGCCACAATTACAAAAACAACATAATCGAAAAAAACAATTATTTAGCTTCGCTAGGTTGTGACAGTGACAGCATATTTAATGTAATTAATTTGAGTCTAATTTATATTTATTTATATATGTTTAGTAGCTTGTGGAAGTGCGCTCCAAAATATTTGTTGATCTTGTTTATTGGCATTTACTATTTTGATATTATTTATTTAAATTGATCATTTATTTAATTAATTTTTGTATTACTTTTTCAGTTGAATTATACGTTCTAGGTAATCAACAGTTAAAAAGATAATGTTGAAATTATTATTTGTTTTAAAGTTCAATAAATGGATGTTTTCAAAGTCAATCAACCAATCAATAAATCAATGTTTATTTATATAGCCCAATATCACAAATGTTACATTTGTCTCAGTGGACTTCAAAGTTTGTACAGAATATCAGTATGACAATACGACACCCTCTGTCCTTAGACCCTCACATCGTACAAGGAAAAACTTCCAGAGAAAACCCACAGTTTAAAGGGAAAAATGGGAGAAACCTCAGGGAGAGCAACAGAGGAGGGATCCCTCTCCCAGGACGGACAGACGTGCAATAGATGCCGTGTGTAAATTGAAAAGATAATACATTTGCAACATAGGTAGTCCAAATGTTTGGAAACGCATGTGTGTATAATAGGAAGATGAATCCACGAGGATATCCATCCAGGACTTATGATCCAGCACCACAGCAATAGGCACAGCCGCGATCCATGACACAGGACCGCAGGATCATCCATGACTCCGGATCCCGGCGTATATAGACACCAAAAAGAAAGACATTTGGGGAAGCTGGGTTAATCGGAACATGAGAGTACACAGGTATAGACAGAGAGAAGGAAGAAGTAAGATGTCCCCCGACAAACTAAGCCTATATCAGCAAAACTAGGGGCTGAATCTAATCAGCCCTAACTATAAGCTTTATCAAAAAGGAAGGTCTTAAGCGCACTCTTAAAAACGGATAGGGTGTCTGCCGCCCGAACACAAACTGGAAGCTGATTCCACAAAAGTGGAGCTTGATAAGAAAAGGCTCTGGCTCCCATTGTACTTTAGAGACTCTAGGAACAACCAACAACCCTGCATTCTTGGAACGCAATGCCCTAGTAGGACAGTAGGGTATAATGAGTTATTTTAGGTAAGATGGCGCCTGCCCATTAAGGGCTTTGTAGGCGAGAAGAATAATTTTTAATTCTATCCTGTGTTCTATAGGGAGCCAGTGTAATGTGGTCCCTTTTCCTAACTCTGGTTAGTACACGAGCTGCAGCATTTTGAATCAGCTGAAGCGACTTGACTGACTTCTTGGTACACCCTGATAATAAGGAGTTACAATAATCCAGCCTTGAAGTAAAAAATGCATGGACTAGTTTCTCGGCATCGTTTTGATGCAAGATATGCCTGATTTTTGCAATGTTACGTAGATGGAAGTAGGCGGTCCTTGAAATTGATTTTATGTGGGTGTTAAAGGATAAATCCTGATCAAATATAACACCAAGATTCCTTACAGTCAAACTGGAGGCCAAATTAATGCCATCCATAGTTAGTATATCTTTAGATAATTTGTTTCGTAGATTCTTCGGGCCAAGTACAATAACTTCAGTTTTGGTCGTGTCTAACATCAAAAAATGTAAGGTCATCCACGTTTATAAGTCCTTGAGGCAGTCTTGAATTTTATTTAGATGATTAATTTCATCAGGCTTGATTGATAAATATAGTTGAGTATCATCCGCATAACAATGAAAGTTTACAGAATGATTCCTTATAATATTGCCTAACGGAAGCATATATAGTGTGAGCAAAATAGGTCCAAGCACTGAGCCCTGTGGCACTCCATGGCTAACTTTGGTTTGCATGGAAGATTCATCGTTGACACGTACAAACTGAGAGCGTTCAGATAGATAGGACCTAAACCAGCCTAAAGAGGTTCCCTGTATGCCAACTAAGTGCTCTAGTCTTTGCAATAGGATATCATGGTCGATAGTATCAAATGCAGCACTAAGATCAAGCAAGACAAGAATAGAGACAAGTCCCTTGTCTGAGGCTATTAGAATGTCATTTGTGACTTTAACCAGAGCTGTCTCTGTGCTATGTTGTGTTCTAAAGCCAGACTGAAAATCTTCAAATAAATCATAGTTTTTTAAGTAATCACACAGCTGTTTTGCGACTGCTTTCTCAAGAATCTTTGAGAGGAACGGAAGATTAGAAATAGGTCTATAGTTGGCTAAAACCTCTGGATCGAGGTTGTGCTTTTTAAGAAGCGGTTTTATCACTGCTACTTTGAATGATTGTGGAACATAGCCTGATAATAAAGACATATTCATAATATTTAATAAAGAAGTGCTAATTAATGGAAAAACTTATTTTAACAGCTTAGTTGGAATCGGGTCTAAGATACACGTTGTCAATGTCAATGAATAATCGTATTTAATAATCGTGATATTAATTATTGACCAACATAATCCTGATTATTACCATAATCGAGCAGCCCGTGTGTGTGTGTGTGTGTGTGTGTGTGTGTGTGTGTGTGTGCTGTAAACTCATGTTTGTGCTGGGTGTATGAGGGTTCAATTAATGGGGTTCAGTTTATGTGTGTGATACTTTAAATCTGGGTGGAGCTTCGCAGGGTTTATTGATGTGTAGAGGGGATACATAAATGAACGTCATTGAGACTGAGGAATCAGGAGAGGCCACTAGTAAGTGTGATTATTATATTGAATTTGATTTAAGTTGTATGGGATATGTGTGATCCTAATTGTTGTATTGTTGTTGTCCTTTTTTCTTCTAAGGTTAACAACCTATTTGAATTTGATTAAATTATCAAACCTAGGAGTTGTTTCCGTCCATCTTGATTCCACCCATACTGTCGGGAGATAGACAGTACAGTTGTTAACTAACCGCATCGGGAGGAATAAAGGTTTCAACCGATGGCGAGAGACAGCTAGGAAGATAGACTACAGCAACGGTCGGCGGGAAGTGAATGCCCGAGGCTAGCAAAGCTAGCAAGGACCGTCGAAGCTAGCGGAGCGGAGCTAACGAAGCTAGCGA
The DNA here is from genome assembly GCF_949606895.1 of Notothenia rossii. NCBI lineage: Eukaryota > Metazoa > Chordata > Actinopteri > Perciformes > Nototheniidae > Notothenia > Notothenia rossii. Next base: position 56,479,776 of record NC_136909.1, read on the forward strand.
AGCTAACGAAGCTAGCAAAGCTAACGAAGCTAGCGGAGCTAACGAAGCTAGCGGAGCTAACGAAGCTAGCGGAGCTCGCGAAGCACCGAGGGACGCCGGTCCGCAAGTAGAGCTGACGACCGGACGACAAGGAAACCCCGTGGTCGCAACGGTCGGCGGAAAGTGAAGGCCCGAGGCTAGCAAAGCTAGCGGAGCTAACGTGGTCGGAACACGTGAGTGACAAGGCTATTTTCGGCGCTATCTAGCCAAAGAAGCTAGCGGTAGCATAGCAAAGACGAAGCAGTAGCTAGACAGCAGACTGAAGGTTGCCAGGAAACAAAGCTAACCAGCAAGAAGACAATAACTAGCTAGCTAGCACACTGAAGGGTGCTAGCATACAAAACCAAGCTAGCTATCCAAGTCAAAGACACCAAGCTATTGGCTAGAAAACGAAGCCAACCAGCTAGGTATCCAGCTAGCTAGCCAGGATAAGACAGATTGAGCTAAACTCAGCCTTAAATTCAGAGAGATGATTAAGGGGGAGGAAACAGTGAAGCATCTGAAAGACCTGCGGACGAGGGCGAAGGTGGCTCTAGGTCGTAAGGTGAACTCAGTAACAAAGATGGTGAACACTATGTCAGAGGAGGAGTTGATGAAAGAATATGGTGAAGTCCACAAGGCCGCCACCAAAGTCACAGAGGCCAACAGTGAATACCTGATGAAATTAATTCTGAACGCTGATAGCGACGAGGACCAAGTATCAGAAGAGCTGAGGGCAGACGTGGAAAAGACGGATGGAGAAACCAGCCAAAGGCTTGAAGAGATCAGTGAAGTGATTAAAGCAAACCTTTGGTCTAGGCATGGAGAAAGGAAAGTGATGTTTGCTGTCGGGGAAGCTGAAAAGTTCTATGAGGAGGCAGAAGCGACACAAATTGACCTAGTAAGCTATGAGAGTTACGAAAAGCAGCTAAATAATTTAGAAATACTCATTAAGGAATTAAAAGAAGTGCAAAGCACCTGGAGGGGATGGGCTCCTGAGACTGCTAAAACAGATGTGGAAGAGATAGTGCGCCAGCTGGAGACAAGGAAAAATACCGTTACGGGAACAGGTCCACGATTGCACTGCAGATCGTCGCAGAACTGGAGAAGATACCAGCTGTGAAAGGAGACCAGCCGAGGAAAGTGATAGACCTCATCCAAGCTGTGGAAAAGGCTTTGGCAGACCTCACAGACCTCGGGAACCCTGGAGCCATCAACCACCCGCTGATGATTAGGTCTATAGAAAGCAAGCTGCCCGACCAGGTGAAGTGAGAGTGGGTCATCTTCAAGGCTAAGCCCGAAAACGGTGTCACCCCAGTCAACCATTTCAATGCGCTTCTGAAGTTCCTGAAGGAGCAAGAAGAAATTCTAGAGAGCTTGGAACAACTGAAAATAACAGAGACATCTGAAAAAATGGAAAAGCCGCAAAACAGGTTCGAGAGGAAGTATGCCTACACAAAAGCCACCAGAAGGGACACTCCAGAAGGGGAGTGCGTCGTGTGTGGAGAGGAGAAACACAACAACAAGTTATTCTTCTGCAAGAAGTTCAAGGGGTTTGGCTTGGCTGAGAGAAAGACTGCTGTGAAGAAGGTAGGAGCATGCCGCGTTTGTCTTGGATGTAACGACGTGGTAGAAGAGTGCACAGACAGGTTCCTGTGCAACAGGGAAGACTGCCAAGAGGGGACCTCCTCGGACCACCACTACCTCCTCTGTCCAAAATGGGAACAGCTACCAAAGGGGAAACTTGGAAAAGGCAGTGAGAGGGTAAGGGAGCTAACAGAAGAACAAAAGCTAGCCTTGTCCAAATGTTCCCCAGAGGCGGCGGCGGAGATCATGAAAGCTTTCAGTAACAGCAACAAGACTTCAGTGACAAGGAGCGCTAGGAAGGATGAAGGTGGACTTCTGGAAGAAAATAGACTGACCGAGCACCCTGTCATCATGATGCTGTTGGAAGTCACTGCCAACGCGGGGCAAAAGATCGGAGCTCTGATTGACCTCGCATCAGACACCAACTACATCACTCATGTAGCGGCTGACAGGCTCGGTCTGAGCAGAGAAGAAGTCACTCTGATTGTGCATGGAGTTGGAGGAATGACCGTGACAGTCAAGACGAAGAGGTACCTCCTGCGAGTAAGAGTCAAGACCCCCAAAGGTACTGTGAGGGCTCACAAGCTGGTTTGTTATGGCCTGGAGGAGATCGCTAAAGTGCATCGGAGCGTCAGACCTGAACAGCTAAAGAGGTTCTTTCCGGAGGTTGCAACGGAGGAACTGAAGAGACCAGACCATGTCGAGCTTCTCATCAGTCACAGAGAGGGGAGACTCGCTCCACAAAGACTGAGGATAGTTGGAGACCTCGTCTTATGGGAGGGCCCACTGGGTAAAACCGTGGGCGGAGCACATCCCAGTCTGTTCGAGGATGTAAAAGTGGCAATGCACCAGTCTGAGACGCACTTCGCTCGCTCGATGAGGACAGCTGCAGTGGGGTACAGAGAAGTAGTTGAGAGTCCTGAGATTCTGAGGGAAGAGGAGACCAAGAGCCTGACTCAGGAAGTAAAGGCGGAGACCAGGAATACAACTGCCACAAGGAGAGAAGTTCTCGAGTGGTGGAAGTGGAACAGCATCGGTGCGGCCTGTGAACCCAGGTGTGGTGGGTGTCGCTGCGGGACATGCCAGCCAGGAGGAAAGGAAATGACCTTGGCAGAAGAAAGGGAGCTGGAAGTGATTAAAGAGGGGCTGTCCAACATGGCCAAAGATGAACACTGCCTGACTCCGCACTGGGACGCATCTTACCCATGGACCGAGGACCCAGCCTCACTTCCAAACAACAGAAGAGGAGTGGAGGCCACCTTCCTGAAAACAGAGAAGCAGCTCAGGAAGGAAACTGAGTGGCAGTCCGCCTACAAAGGTCAGATTCACGAGATGGTGGAGAGAGGCGCGGCAGTAAAACTCACCACGGAGATGATAGACGGCTGGAGAGGACCAGTGTGGTACTTGAGCCACATGGTCGCGCCGAACCCCCACTCAGTGACGACACCAGTGAGACTGGTCTGGAACAGCAGTCAACAGTTCAGGAGGGTCAGCATGAACGACCTTCTGCTTAAGGGGCCGGATGTGCTGAACCCCATCAGATCGGTCTTACTCCGATTCAGGGCGGGAGAGCATGCAGTCCTAGGAGACATCCGAAAGATGTACAACTCAGTCTGGCTAAAAGAGCGCGAAGTCCACCTGCACAGGTTCCTCTGGAGAGACACCCCAGAATAGGACATCGGTGAGTACGCCATCACCAGGGTAAATATTGGCGACCGACCCGCTGGGTGCATCGCACAGTTGGCAATGAGGGAGACTGCTCGGCTGCCCAGGTTCGCGCATATGGTGGAAGAACGCAGGGTCCTGGAGGAGGACAGTTATGTGGACGATATCTTAACATCCCACAATGACCAAAAGAGACTGGAGGAAATCACAGAGGGGGTAGAAGAGATCCTGAGCGCCGGAGGCTTCTCCCTCAAACCATGGGTCAGGTCAGGCCAAAGTGGGAGGCAGAGGACTGCAGAGCAGGTCCAAGCTGGAGCAGTAGCAGAGCCAGGGTTCAAGACACTGGTACTCCCGAACCAGTTAAGCGACGAGGACAACAAAGCTCTGGGGATTGGATATCATGTGGAAAAAGATCAACTTTACATGATGACCTCGATCAACTTCTCAAGAAAGAAGAAAAAGATGAGAGTGGGACTGAATCTTCGTGAGGAGGAGGTAAGACCTGAAACGCCTGACCCTTTGACTAGAAGGGAGCTACTTAGTCAAGTTAGTGGACTCTATGATCCAATTGGCCTGGTTACGCCTGCAAAGCAGAAGGGGACTATCCTCGTCAGAAGGGCCTTCCAAGAGGCGGAGAGAGGAAGATTGACAAAGGAGACTTGGGACAGCCCACTCTCAGGGAACCTCCGAGAAGATGCTATCAAGCTGTTTGAAGAGTATGTGAGGCTGAGTAAGGTCAAATTCCACAGGAGTCTCACGCCATCCGGGTGGAAAGGCAAACCGTGGGGGGTCACATTTTCAGATGGGAGCGATGACGCATACGGTGCCGTGATGTACCTGAGATGGGAGTCAAAGGGGTCGAGGTCAGGTTGGTGGAGTCAAAGGCCAAGCTAACACCTCTCGACCAAAAGGGAGACGTAGTCAAAGCTGAGATGTGCGGTGCGGTTTTTGCAGCTCGGTTAAAAGGGTATTTGCAGAAGCACGGACGGTTGGAGGTGGAGCGCTGGTTCCACTTTGTTGACAGTCAGACGGTCCTGGGAGCCATCCAGCGAGAGAGCTACGGGTATCAGACTTTCTTCGCAAACAGGGTCGGCGAGATCCAGAAGGCCGGACCAGTGACTGACTGGTGGTGGATCCCAGGGCCACTTAACATCGCCGACATCGTAACAAGAGGAGCAACTCCTGAAGACCTGGGAGAGGGCTCAGAGTGGCAGAGGGGACCAGAGTTCCTGGTGAGGCCGCTAGAAGAATGGCCCATGAAGTCGGCCGCAGAGGTGGCAACTGGTGCCAGAGAGAGTGTGGGCAAGCTTCAAAGAAAAGCATTCTCGGCAATACTCACCAGAGCCCAGTCAACCAAAACCCCTATCCCTGACGACACCAGTGGAAAGGACGCAGAGGCTGAGGAGTCCCTAGTTAAGGTTGGTGGATCCCCAGAAACCTCCGAAAGGGAAGAAGCTTCAGTCTTGACAGAGAGAAGACCGGAAGGAAAGTTTCGAAGCATTGCTGTTGTGAACCTGGTAAAACCAGAGAGGTTCAGCAGTCTGGCTAGGCTATGTGGAGTGGTCGCATGGGTCCGGCGAGCTGCAGAGAAATGGCTGACTAGAAGAGGCCGAGCGACGGGTCAAGCAAAGTGGGAGGCAAGAGTCCTGGACAAAAGAAAAGGCAAACCTGTGCTGACAGTGGGAGAGTTAAAGACTGCACTCCATGATTTATTCTTGGCAGCCCAGGAAGGTGAGGTCTTCCCTGGGACAACGCTGGACAGGCTTGTGGTCAGTAGGGATGAAGTATCGGGGCTTCTGCTGTTCCGCGGAAGAGTCCAGACCCTGGACGGAAGAGTGTCGGGGGTGGCATTAGTCCCCTACAGAGCGTGGTTAGGGACTCTGCTAGCCCGAGAGGCTCATGAAATAAATCATGAAGGACTCGCTGGTACTCTTCTGAGGATGAGATCAAAGGCGTGGGTGGTGCAGGGCCGGAGGGTGGCCAAGCGGATTGTCGACGTCTGCATCACTTGTCGCAAGGCGAGGGCGAAGATGTGCCAGCAGGAGATGGCAGACCTCCCCCCCGAGCGAACAGAGCCTGCCGCACCTTTTGAGTACACCACCGTAGACCTGTTCGGCCCCTACACGGTGAGGGACATGGCGAAAAGGAGGACCAAGCTGAAGGTCTGGGGCGTGGTGTTCTGCTGCATGGCATCACGGGCTATGCACGCAGACATCGTGGAGGACCTGTCCACGGAGGGCTTCCTGGGGACTTATCAGCGGTTTACGTCACTGAGAGGTCATCCAAAGAAGGTGTGGTCGGACCGGGGGACACATTTTGTTGGGGCCAGACATGCCTTAAAGGACCTGCATGACTTATTGAGTCGATTGGACCAGCAGGAAGTCGTGGGGAAGGCTGCAAGGAATGGCACAGAGTGGGCCTGGATTCTCCATCCGGCCGATTCGCCCCATCGGAATGGCGCAGCAGAAGCAGCCGTCCGCATAGTGAAGAAGGCGTTGGGGAACGTCGGGGGAGGCGACTGCCTCACGGGACTGGAATTCCAGACCCTGCTCTACCTGGCGGCTAATCTCGCCAACGAGAGGCCGATCGACGCCAGGGCTCAAGTCCAGGAGGATGTCGTGCAGGTCATCACCCCCAACTCCCTGTTGCTAGGGCGAGCGGGGCCCAGAGGAGACTTGCGAGGGTTTGAGTTTTCAACCTACTCGTACAAGCGGCTGAGTGTCATCCAGGGCGAAGTGGACAAGTTTTGGAGGCAGTGGAGCCAGCTGGCTGGGCCGAACCTGTTTATCCGACCTAAATGGCATCGAAGAGCGCGAAACGTGGCGGTAGGAGACCTGGTTTGGTTGGCCGATCAGAATGCATGCCCTGAGAGGTCAGTTCAGGTTAGGTCGGATTGAGGGCGTGACCCCCGACAAGAAAGGAGTAGTCCGAGATGTTACTTTGAGGACATGCCCTAGCTGTCCCGCTTTCCTTGGAGGAACAGGAGGATCCAGAAGACCCGGTAGGAAGGGTATAGACCGGATACCCACCACCGTGCTTCACAGGGACGTGAGGAGGTTGGTTGTTCTCCTGCCTGTGGAGGAGCAAGGAGATCAGGAGAGAGCAAGTCGACCTCGTAACGCTGGCTGTGCCTCTGCGGGGGGACCTGGCTTCGGGGTCGTGGAAGATTCCGAAGTAGAGAACTAAGGAGAAGAACCTCCTCAGACACCACCACCAGAGCAAGGTTATTTAGGTTGGTGGCCTCCTTGGGTCATCCGACCAGGGTGCCAAGTGGGAGGTGTGCTGTAAACTCATGTTTGTGCTGGGTGTATGAGGGTTCAATTAATGGGGTTCAGTTTATGTGTGTGATACTTTAAATCTGGGTGGAGCTTCGCAGGGTTTATTGATGTGTAGAGGGGATACATAAATGAACGTCATTGAGACTGAGGAATCAGGAGAGGCCACTAGTAAGTGTGATTATTATATTGAATTTGATTTAAGTTGTATGGGATATGTGTGATCCTAATTGTTGTAGTCCTTTTTTCTTCTAAGGTTAACAACCTATTTGAATTTGATTAAATTATCAAACCTAGGAGTTGTTTCCGTCCATCTTGATTCCACCCATACTGTCGGGAGATAGACAGTACAGTGTGTGTGTGTGTGTGTGTGTGTGTGTGTGTGTGTGTGTGTGTGTGTGTGTGTGTGTGTGTGTGTGTGTGTGTGTGTGTGTGTGTGTGTGTGTGTGTGTGTGTGTGTGTGTGTGTGTGTGTGTGTGTGTGTGTGTGTGTGTGTGTGTGTGTGTGTGTGTGTGTGTGTGTGTGTGTGTGTGTGTGTGTGTGTGTGTGTGTGTGTGTGTGTGTGTGTGTGTGTGTGTGTGTGTGTGACAAGAGCTATATTCAGAGCTCTGCTGCCTTGGCTACAATCTTTCATCATTGCTGTTGTATGATTGGTGTTTAGCTACGGTATTTAGCGTCTACAGCACCTCCGCTTTTAGGGTCGACGTAGACCCAAACGTTGCCTGGAGGTCCCCCGGTGTTGTTGCGGGAGCTGCTGCACTAGCTAACGCTGCACTAGTTAACGCTACATTAGCAAAACAAACGCTTTCTTTTGCAAAAGGTGCGAGGGGCTTCAAACACGTTCCCCTCCACTGGTTTCAACCAAGCACTAAATTCGATGTTTTCCAACCAAATACTGTTTAACTTACACTTCCCCATATTTATTTGTAAGTAGATTCGAAGAGACATGAGTTTCTGACTGCCGCTAGCTGAAGCTTGGTTGCTAGGTTATTAGCTGGGTGTTCTCCGATAAGGGGCCGGGGGAAACAAAGTTAGTGATTGCTGGTTCCATTTTGATTTATTTCAATACAAATTGTTGGGGGGAACTGAAAGGCTCTTACCGTACTGGTTACTTTGCAGCCCGGACATTTTCCCCAAAACACATTTTAGACGCGATCGCAACACAGAAGTACCTTTCAAATCCGATAATTTTTAAGACCTTCTAAATCATATTTAAGACCTTTCTTATTTTTTTGGTCATATTTAAGACCTTTTTAAGGCCTTCAATTCAGATTATCAAATTTAAGACTTTTAAAGACCCCGCGGGAACCCTGATTTTGATGTTCCGGACCTTTGCATGGGGAGATTTTCTCTGACTGGACCTCGTTGAATTTTAGTTGAATACCCCTGATGTAGACTGTAGCTTTGATGAAAGAAGAATGCAGTTGTTTCTACTGGTATCCCATCTTCTGTGGCAAATCCTATAGGCGTGGTTGTCTTTTTACTATTCTGCCCTCGCAAGAATACTTTTTAGATTGCAGGCTTGGAAGATAGCTTAACACGGAAATAAACACCCAGGAGACAGCAGCTCAGTTTTGGATGTTTATTGATTAAGTTATATTTATCAATTACTTTATTCAAAAGTTTACAGTAATTATGGATAATAAAATGGGAAAAATAAACGGGGTGCTCTCTTTTCCTCTCTCTCTCCTGACAGCCCGTTAGTATCAGTCTTGTGCAGCTCGCTGAACCTGTAATAAGTGACCCGACAGTAAAGAATACACATTATTCTGCCCTCGCAAGAATACTTTTTAATTTGCAGGCTTGGCAGATAGCTTAACACGGAAATAAACACCCAGGAGACAGCAGCTCAGTTTTGGATCTTTACTGATTAAGTTCTATTTGCATTTCCATTTTGTAAAACTGAAATACAAACAAAACCCAAAGTCATGAGACGTTATCACATTAAACACTAAATAAACAAAGAAACAAAACTAAAACAAACATTCCAAACAACAGAGTGCCTGTTAGCATAAATGCTACACACATTTCCACTGCTGTTCACAGGCTAACAAGTTTAGCATCATTCATTGTTCTTCATGTTTGCATATAATCAATTTAAATGTGAAACTAAGTATACACGGAAAATATATGGAATGGTACTTACAGGCATAAAGACCCTAGGATTTGAGCAAGGGTTTAGTTGACAGGAAACAACCCATGTGTTCCATCAGCCAGAAACAGGAAACTACGGCAAGCATTTATGGACATCCAGTGCAAAACCCAAAACCCTTTGCAGGCCCTCTTAAAGGGGCAGCACACACATATTTATAACTAGTATAGCTAGTTCCAGAGTAGATAAAATAGCTAAGTGTGTTAGGTCTTACTCTAGTCCGTCACAACGGCAGAGCTGTGATCCGGCAGAGCTGCGTATTCTCCGACAGCAGCAGCTGATCCTGATCTCTCTCTCTCTCTCTCTCTCTCTCTCTCTCTCTCTCTCTCTCTCTCTCTCTCTCGCTCTCTCTCTCTCTCTCTCTCTCTCCCTCTCGCGTACGGCCGGGTATACTTAGGCTACTTGTATGCTTAGGCTGAATGTTTGTAATTTCTTGGTTATTTCTTCCGATGTATGTGTGTGAATGTTGTTTGTATGTTGTACTTGTTTGTTATTTGTTTTCTTGGGACCCCCTTGAAAACGAGGTGATTCACCTCAAGGGGTTTATCCTAATAAAGAAATTTGAATATATACTTCACTCGCGTTTATGTGATGTCCAAATGAATCTATCGGATCTAGCTAGTTCTAGTTAATTATATGACTGCTTATCAAAGGACACCTAAACAATAAGCGTTGCTTGGCAACGGGGTGTGGCCGCAAAGTATAGCTCAGCATTATACATAGGCTATGTTTATATTAGGGGTCAAAATGCCGTCTGGCGGTTATAGGTACAAATGCTCATATCTTTTTTTCTCTTCATTCCCCACGCCCCAAAATAAACAAATAAATAACACATTTTAGGAAAAGTAACGAAGTTTGAGCAGTGTGGGTTTTATTTTTTTAAACAGAGTTACACATATTCCAAAACGCAAAGTGTAATAACTGCAGTTTGCCTTCCTGTCAAAATGACAAGTTCCTCAGTGAAGCACAAGCCCATGTTTCTCTCAGTGTTATTGCATCATGTTAAAATTGGTTTGCCATGAATTTAATGATGGATTGTAAACATTTGAAATGTAGCATTTAAGTATTTCTCAGTTACAAGGTTGTTGTTTTAATAAATCAGACACTGATGGTGCAAGGCTGTACTGTACCTCTTGATATAGGCATTGTGTCCCTAACAAATAGTTTTTGCGCTGATCAGGGGGCCTACTTGGCTGACATTGTTTTTCAAAGGGGGTACATTATTGAAAAAAGTTTGAGAACCACTGATATAGAGAACAGAGATGCTGTGGGACATTGTGCAATCATACATGGGAGGAGTCATATTCCAAGGAAAATGATACTGAATTCATGCTAAAACAATCACCAAAGCCAAATGAGTCCACGCATCATGTGTGTTTATGGGTGAGAGTGTTTTGATCAGTTCTGTGGAAGTCACACCCTGACAGTTTCATTGGAAGAACATTGAGAAAGAACTGTGGTGCAAGAAGTAAAAAAAGCAGGAATGCACAACACACACACACACACACACACACACACACACACACACACACACACACACACACACACACACACACACACACACTGCCCCCCTATGACAGTTGCTGCAGCATTTGAAAACATTTGATCACACACAGTACCAGTCAAAAATTTGGACACACCTTCTCATTCAAAGGTTTTTATTTATTTAGATTATTTTTTACATTGTAGATTAACACCGAAGACATCAAAACTATGAAAAAACATAATATGGAATGATGTGGTAAACACAAAGGTGTTAAACAAACCAGTATATGATTTATATTTTTCAGAGCAGCCTGAAACCTTGGGCTTCTGTGCTCAGTGTTTTGTCTCCCTGCTCCTGCCTGTTGGCGGCGTCAGCTGATAGAGGTGTTATAGTGCTTTATCTTGTTATGCACAATGTTGATTATTCTTTCAGAACTAGCTAAATACATGGGTAAAGGTTCTATTTGAGCCCAACTTGAATACCATAAAGAAAGTATTAAAGCCAGCTCAAGCTAAATGTAAAATGTATTTAATGAATGAACAGTTGTTTTGATTTATTTTATTTGAGTTGTACATATTTCAAAACGTGAAGTGTAATAACTGCAGTTTGTCACTGAGAATGAGAAAGATCCTCAGTGAAGCACAAGCCCATGTTCTTCACTAAATGGTAAGTACAACTTATTAAAAAGATCAGTTCAATGCAACTAATGTCATCTTAGCGTTATTATATGATGTTAAAATTGGTTTGCCATTAATTTAATGATGGATTGTAAACATTTGAAATGTAGAATTTAAGTGTTTCTCAGTTACAAGGTTGTTGTTTTAATAAATCAGACACTGATGGTGCAGCGCTGTACTGTACCTCTATATATAGGCATTTTGTCCCTAACAAATAGTTTTTGCGCTGATCAGGGGGTACTTGGCTGACATTGTTGGGGGTACATTATTGAAAAAAGTTGGAGAACCACTGCTCTACTGGACTCTATGGGTGCAGTGGGTGGAGCCCCGATAGATAAACGCCCTGTCGTCGAACAACATCGACCCATCACACTGCCCCTGACCGGCCTTTGGTTAACGGCCACCGCACCCCAACTTCCTTTCATCCGGTTGTGACCGTGGAGAAGTCGGGGCCGCAGCTTACCTGGCTGGGTAGAGCATAATTGGTCTGAATAAGCCCATAGCTCAACCCTGCAGGTGCCAGCGCAAGTGATACACTGTGCACTACGTTTCCCAGGTCCCTAAGGAGCATGGTTAAGTGTACCGTGTCCCCCACACTCACACGCGCTTACCTCGCGTAGAGTGTGCATGGACCGTAGTGGGGAAGGCTCTCCCTGCCCGCCCACAGGCAAGCGGGGAGCGCCCTCCAGCCCTGTATGGGGCTTACGGCGTACCACGCCTCCCGGGTCCCTAAGGAGCACGGGAAGAACGCAAGTGCACTATGTCCCCCACCAGGGGTAGACATTAAGGGTAAAATGCGGGCCGGTGGAATTGAATTATCACTGGCCCCACCATTGTAACCACTGGCCCGGAGCATTCGTCCAAAAAAAATTAAACTTACTGTATAATGAAGAAAATTAACACATTTGTTGCAATAGTAATTTATGCACTAACTACATTACTACTTGTACTACAACATTTGAATCATCAGTTCTTCCTCATTTTCCTCAATTGTTGATATTTGGTTTATTAAAATAATGATATTATGGTCATTGTTAAAAAAATTCTGCTATTATCCATCCATCCATCCATCTTCTCCCGCTTATCCGTGGTCGGGTCGCGGAGGTAGCAGTTCCATCAGAGAGCCCCAAACTTTCTTTTCCCTGGCCACATCAACCAGCTCTGACCGGGGGATCCCAAGGCGCTCCCAGGCCAGCGAAGAGATATAAATTATCCCTCCACCTGGTCCTAGGTCTACCCCTTGGTCTCTTCCCAGCTGGAAGTGCCTGGAACACCTCCCTAGGGAGGCGCCCAGGAGACACCAGCCACCCTGCGGAGAAAACCCATCTCGGCCGCTTGTACCCGCGATCTCGTTCTTTCGGTCATGACCCATCCTTCATGACCATAGGTGAGGGTAGGAACGAAAATGACGCGGTAGACAGAGAGCTTTGCCTTCTGGCTCAGCTCCCTTTTCGTCACAACGGTGCGGTAAATTATTATTATGAGTATTATTATTATTTGTATAATGCACTTTCTGCCTTCCTTTCATTAGGAGTTAAAAATGTAATGGCTATGTAATAGATTAGATTAGAACCTTCATTATCCTAAACTGTTGGGACATTTCGCCAATACCTTTATATTTTCTACTCTTCACTTACTTGTCAGCATAGGTCGGCATTGATGTACAGAGCCGACAGAAGACCTTGTTTATATTGGCATCATATTGAGAGGTGCAGTGACGCGTCCTAAAACCAGGAAGTAAGCTGCTGGTTTCCTCGACAAAAAGCAATGGGATTTCTCCACAGGGTTTTGGAAAATAGTTGTAAATAAGGTCTGTGGAAAACGAACCTGTTTGATAAATGCACGTTGTCCACATGTCTACCCTACTTTTATAATTTTCGAATCATAAATCTAATCGATAGATTATAAAAGGGTTTTAGGACGTCAACTCCATCGATCAAGCTGGCTGAAACGTTCTCTCCCTCTTCTTCTCATACTTCCTGTCACTCTCCTTTAACTCCTCCGGTGACTTTCTTTTATTTGAAGATTGTGTGTTGCCCGGCGCATGGCCGGTTACCGCTGGTATTAAAAACATTTTTGGCGAATGTTTAGCTGGCGCGATAGTCTGTAGTGAAGGAAACGGCAAACAGTTATTTGGTTTTCACCCAACAACGACAACCGACTCACGAAACGCTATGTTGTAGCGTTAATAAACGAAACAATTTAACTAAATTGCTAGTCAAAATACCAATACCACAGGACAATTCTTTTTTTTAAAGCAATATTTGTAATGGCCCGAGCGGGCAAGTGGAAAGTACGTTATGCTGGCCCGGGGTGTCTAATGGCACGTTTCCACTACACGGCCTCGCTCGTTAGGACTGGCTCACTTCGTTAGGACTGGCTCGCTCGTTAGGACTGGCTCACTTATGGCGTGTCTCCATTACAGTTTAGGAACTGGAGTAGTATCTATAGCAGGGGTCGGCAACCTTTTTGATATGAAGTGCCATTTAAAAAAAAAAATTGTTATCAGCGTGCCGACAATCGAGAATTATCAACGAGGGGGGGGGGGGGGGGTTAAGTAGCTTGACGCTCGTGAACTATCAGCCGGAGGGTGGGGGGAGCCTCGCTGCGGGGAAGCATTGCGTGGACCTGTCAACGAAACTTACACATTTACCACATTTGAATAATTGGTTTAAACGGCATAATAATAAGGACAATCGTCCGTTCTGTGATTCTCCAGAATACACATGTTATGATATTAGGGTCATGCAGAGTGAGATGAGATCGCTGTCCCTTCAAGAGAGAGAGAGAGAGGTGTGGCTTGTGCATGTGTGTGTGTGGATGGCAGAGCGACAGTGAGGGGGGAACGTGTGTCTGTTTCTGGAAGTGAAACGAGGCAGCAGAAAAACAGAGGTCTGTGATGTATTTTGTGAAACAGAAGAACAGCTAAATAAATGCAATGGCCTCCCAAGAAGAGCTCGCCTCTCTCCAGTCATTTAAGCTAAAGTGGGTTATTGAACCTGAAGCTTGTTGCTGCTGCCCTCCTCGACTACAGTCTGGGAGCCGACAGGAAAGTTCAACACACAGATGGCCAGTCCGCCCCTTTGTCGCATATTATTTCGATGAGCAGATCGCCACTGGGCATTCAACTGAAGACACAGCCACGCAAAAACTGCGGCATTTGTACAGCTCCTTATGGGTACTGCAATTTGTGAAGTGCTTACCTCTGTGGTGAAACGATCAGCACTGCCACGGAGGAAAGCGGCAGAAAGTCAGCGGGGCTGCGTTGCGTATGGCTTCCTTCTGCAGGTAGACGCGCTCTGGCGGCGGTCTCGTTCAGGATCCGAAAATACAATTTAAATATTATTGCACACTTATTCCACTTATCCCTAGTGTGCCACTGGTTACGGTGTCGCGTGCCAATGCTGGCACGCGTGCCAGGGGTTGCCGACCCCTGATCTATAGTAACGCAGTGTAGGCGGAGCGATAACAATGGCACATATGATATGGTGTTAGCAAAACAATAGCTCTAGCTAATGCTATCTGCCTAGCTAGCTAGCTAGCCTTCGGTGCTTCATACAAGCATGGGTTGTCGAACATAAATGTAAGGATAAAATAGACTTTGTTAGAAGTGAGCTTTAGAACAGATAGAGACACAACGCTTTCAAGCAAATAACAGAGTGTTAGCAACAACTTACCATGCAGAGCCTCCAGTAACGCCGTTGCTGAGTCCAGACCTCCCTCCCTCCCAACGCTAGCCGGTCTATGGCCGTAAATGGTGTCCATTAGGTCAAACCACTTCCAGTTTTTCCTACTGGCACCACTCGTGTTGTTGTTGTCCTTCACTACGCGATACTCACTCTTCATCTTTTTCAGTTGTTCCCTACACTGCAAGACAGTCCTTGAGTAACCGCTTCCGCACATCAGTGTAGAGACCTCCTGAAATACTTTCATATTGCGAGTTGCCCCGTCGAGATCCCGCTGGATCTTGTCATCTGCAATAAAGTGTAGGAACGTCGTAACTTCCTCGGCGGACCACGGTGTGCTTTTCTTTTCCATTTTTGTTGATCTTCTGTTAACAAAAATGCTGTTTCTAAAAATGCTGCAAGCTTCGCTATATATATATTTATATGCGACGCGTCGCATATATTGCGACAATTCTCTCTGACCAATCAGCAGTCGAGAGTGACGTCACGGCCTGGTTATCCTGGCCCAAGAACCCCGATTTTATGGGGCCAGAAAAACTGTGAATTAGGACCCGCTAGCCGGTACTAGGCCAAATGGAAACGCAACCAAAAGCGGGCCGCTGACGTCACAGCCCTCTTAAACGGGGCTCTGCGCTGTAGTGGAAACGCGCCATAAATAGTGCTTCCGGGCCAGCGGGCCATTTATAATGTCGAGCCCTGCCCACGCTCACACGCTTACCTCGTGCAGAGTGTGCATGGACCCTACTGGGGGAGAGCCCCCCAACCCTGTATGGGGCTTACTGTGCACCATGTTTCCCGGGTCCCTAAGGAGCATGGGGAGAACATAAGTGCGCCATGTCCCCCACACTCACACACGCTTACCTCGTGCAGAGTGTGTATGGACCCTAGTGGGGGAGAGTCCTCCAGCCCTGTATGGGGCTTACTGCGCACCATGTTTCCCGGGTCCCTATGGAGCACATAAGTGCATTATGTCCCCTTATGAAGGGGCCTGGCGTAGACCAAGACGCCGCCGTGCATATGTCCTCCACACTCATGCCGTTGAACAAGGCTGTTGATACAGCCATACCCCGTGTAGAGTGTGCATGGACCCCAGTGGGGAAGGCTCTCTCTGCCTGTCCATAGGCATGTGAAATGCACTCGCAGAGCCATCCTGTTGGGCGTTTCTTGGACAGAGCTTTACCGGCTTTACCCAAAGCACACAAAAAGCTGTTCAGTGCGCCTAATGGAAGCCGTGCGCCCTGCATAACATATACCCCGGGCAGAGGAGGCGCGATTTAGCCTCCCTGTCCCCAATATGGGGTGGAAGACTAAAGCCGTTAACTGTATAGCCCTCGACCTGAACGAACTGAACGAACCACTTCGTCCTGTAACAGGCTGTGGTGGATCCTGCTCTTGCTGCCTGGATAGTCTGAATAGCATTGTCAGACAGCTGAGCATCCATTCCCCATACAACTGTGTTAGGGGACCTGCAAGCAGCTGTGGAGTTGCAGCTAAGAAGCTGTAGCAGCGGCGTAGTTGTGGGTGGGCCCGTGCACGTCTGGCCCACCCACAGCCAATCAGCGCGTTATAGCGCAGAGCTGGGAAGCCCAGAAGGAAGTGCCACAAACTGCAGTTCCTCTAGTGGCCAACAGGGGATGGATGCAGAAAGGAGCAATTCCCATAGACCCCCATGTTAAAATGCCCAACTTTACAGCAGAAATAAACATGTTTATAGCCTGGATCCAATCAAAGTTATTCTGGATATAGTTAGATTCCACCTTCATGACAATGGAATAGGGAGTGCATTTTTTTAACGTGAGTAAATTAGTAAGTAAAGTAAGTTTTGCCGTTAGTGAATTAAAGTATTTTTTCTTCTTGAGGTCTGCAGTGAAGCGTGTACACATTTGCTGAATATGAAAAGACTCTCTCAGTGTGTGCCCACTGTGCGACTGTCAAGGATAAACAACCTGTGGCTGCCGAGCCAGTCATGTGTAGGGATGGGTACCGAGCCCCTGTATTAAACGGGCCCCAGGGCTGAATTATTAAAGACCGTGGTACCATTAAGCTCCGACGTTATCGGTCGGTACTGGAGAGAGACATGTAAAACATATCTGTCATATGTATTATTGCTACACAAACATTATATTGCAGTTTTAGTGTCGCCAACTCCGTTTCTAATATGCAAAAAGACAGCAAAATGCGTCTATGATTATTTTTAGTATTTGAGATCTTTCCAATCCCCGCTTGCTTGCGAGGGGGCGGGGCAGTTTACACACATGCAGCTGCTACATGCAGCAACACACACACACGGTCCGGAGGAGATGGCAGAGAGAGCGCGCTCGGAGGTGTGGTTAAACTTTACCCGTCTCGATGCTCGTTACCAAAAGTGCAATAAGAGTTTAGCATGTAAGGGTGCCGGTAACACGAGCAATTTGTCTAAACATTTAGCAAAAGTTCACCACATTCAGACGGAGAAATGCACCGGGTTCGACTGTCTTTCTGGTAGCGCTGTAGCCCCCCCATCCACCGTAACGTTTCCACGTCAGTTGTACAAACATGGGTTGATGATTAGAGGTAAATGAGTTATTTATTTTGTTAAAGTTTCAGCTATTCTGTTTACAGTTATATCCAATTATTTAATACGATGTATACGATTGTTGTTTCTTTTGAAGTGAAATATTATGTATTTAATTTAAATAAAAAGCAATGTTAGTTTGAAATAAAGCTGCAGACTGAAACATGGTGTCAGAAGCGGTCTTCTTGGACTAAAAGCTCACGTCATGACGACCAACAGTATTCTGGCACCCGAGGGCATGCATATGTCTAGTGATATAGCCAAAAACTGGGAGGTTTTTAGAGCGGAATTTGAGGACTTTTTGCTCGCTACAGGTCTGACCGAAAAGACGAATGTGGTGCAGGCAGCCACGTTGAGACGGCTTATGGGGAACGAGTGCCAGCCTATACAGTATATATGCACAAGCACAACGTCACGCTGACCGAGGAACAAAAAAAAGACCCCAAAGCAATTTTGAATGCTTTGGGGGATTATTTCAAGCCGGCAAAACATTTGATTTATGAGAGATACACGTTCGGATGCTGCAAGGACCGGACGAGCCGATTGATAGCTTTCTAACAAAGCTGAGGGAAAAAGCATCATCATGTGAGTACCGTGACCTGAAAGACGAACTGATTAGGGACAGGCTGGTAGCCTACTCGGTATTGCCAGCGAGAGCACCAGACGGCGACTGCTGCGGGAATGGGACCTAACGCTGCCAACAGCTGTGGAGATTTGCCGCCTTGCAGAATTGACGGAGTCACGCATGAGAGCCCGCAGGCACAGGCGGACAGTGTTAATGCTATGGTGAACAGGCAAGGCGGACGACGCAAAACACAGTGGAAAACAGCGGAAAGAAACACAGCGGCTGAGAGAGAGCAGCAGTGGACCTGCAAATACTATGGAAATAGACACTAACGGGGCAGAGAGCAGTGCCCAGCCTATGGTAAGATCTGCCGAGCATATGGCGTTTCAAATCACTTTGCAAAAGTATGTCAGGCCAGGAGCAGACAAGAGAAAACGAGAAAAGTTAATGATGTCGATTGACGATGTCGAGCAAACTGAAGGGGACTCAGATACAAGTGAAAACCTATACAATGTCACTGAATATGTGGGGAATGTGAAAGCACCTGGACGCAAATGGTTTGTGCACCTACACCTGAATAAGAAAATACAGCTATGCCAGCTAGATACAGGGGCCACCTGCAATGTTATGGGCCGCCAGTTTAAAGAGAAACTGTCACCAAAGACAGCCTTAGAGTCTACCAGAACAAGGCTAAAGCTATACTCTGACACATACATGCCATCCCTGGGGAAATTTAACACTGAATGTGTGGTCAGGGGGAAAACACACAGACTTGTGTTTGAGATAGTGAACACCAAACAAAAGCCCTTGCTAGGTGGTGCTGCATGCACTGATCTGGGCCTTGTGAAATTCACTATTCCAAGAGAACTACTGCCAGCGGAGGTGAACAATATTGATGCAAGCCAGTCTATGCCACTCACAAAAGAAATGCTATGCTTGTACTAACATATGATTTGATTGGCTGACGCTTCCGTCGAAACTTCGAAAGTAGAACATTGCTCTACTTTGAACCGAGCAACGCGAGCAAAGCGACGGAACCACAATGCAGTTCGGCGAAGCGACGGAACCACAATGCAGTTCGGCAAAGCGTGACGTCACCCCATTCAAAGTGAATGGGCAGAAGCGTTAAAGCTTCAACGCACACCGCCGTGTGGACGGGCCGTTAGGCTTTCATTTGCGCATGCTACTAAAGGGACGCGCTACCATGGAAACCAAACAATGGTGTAGCTGTATTAAAGTCAGAGTGGAAACAGTTGACAGATGAGGGGGTCTGTAACGGGACCACCACCTGCCATCTCTTCTCCCCCGTTGCTGGCTCCTTCCACGCACGCTGCCGTATGCCCTGACACAGGCGAAGAGCCTCAAACTGCGACCACAGCCCCTTGGTTGCTTTGGAGAACACTGCATTTCCTCCCACGGTGGCCGCTGCTGTGCCTCGACCCACTGCAGTACAGGCTGTAGGTCTGTATCCAGCTCTTGCTGTTGCTTCCACTCTGCCACGTCCACTGCCTGGAGCTCCCGGCAAATAACCTCTTCAAGTCCCTGATGGACAGCGCCACTGCCAAGAGTTTTGTTGAACGCCCGGCTGAAGTACGCCACCATCCGCTCCCCCTCTGGTGTAGTCTGGGAGAGCACTCCTCCTACACCCACGCCGCTAGCGTCTGTGTCCAGGGTGAATGGCAGAATGGGGTTGGCTGGGGCGAGAACCGGGGCCTCACTCAAGGCAAGCCGAAGGCTGTCAAACGCTGCTTGACATTGCTCAGTCCAAACAAAATCACTGTCCTTATAGCAGCTGGAACAGGGGTGCAGCAGTGCAAGCGAAACCCCGTACAAACTTCCTGTAGTACGAGGCCAGGCCCAAGAAACTCTTCAGCTGCTTCTGGTTGAGAGGATTAGGCCAGTCTGCGGCCGCCTGCACTTTCTCTTGCAGGGTGCCGATGCCTTTCGCCCCCCACTTTGTGGCCCAGGAAAGTGACTTCTCTCTGCATGAAATGGCACTTTTCTGGGTGTAGCTGCCATGCACCAGAATGTCGTCCAGGCAAACCAAGCACTGCTGACGGGGAATACCAGACAGCACCCTGTCCATCAACCGCTCAAGGGTGGCAGGGGCATTACAAAGTCCAAAGCTGTGGACCTTGAACTGCCACAGCCCCCTCCCGGTGCAGAAAGCAGTTTGTGGTCTGGCCTCCGGGGGAAGAGGGACCTGGTAATACCCACTGCGGAGGTCCAAGGAAGAGAACCAAGACGACCAAGAGACCAGGTCGAGGGACTCGTCGATGCGGGGGATGGGGTATGAATCCTTCTTGGTGACCCCATTCACCGGCCTGTATTCTGAGCACAGATGCCAGCCACCTGTCTTCTTTGGGATCATGACTATAGGTGCTGCCCCATGGGCTGTCGGAGGGCTCGATGATGTCTGCCTGCCGCAATGTGCAGCATACTCTGCACTGCTTCGTCACAAGCCTGTTGACGGGCCAGGGGAAGTCGGCGAGGACGACACTTGTCGGAGCGCGAGTCCCCTGTATCAATCTTGTGATCTACCAGATGAGTTCAGCCCACCTCCTCCTCACTCATGGCGAAACTGCCCTGGAACTCTAGCAGCAGCTGCCAAAATTGCTCCTGCTGCTTGGGATTAAGGCCGCCACAGTTCTTCCTCCACACCTCCAATACTCCAGTCTGGGGTGACAGGTGCGGAGTTGCCCTGAGTGGGCGTCACCGGGGATAAAGGCAAGGAGGAAGGATTGTTTACAGTTTCTAGGGTACTCACTGGGTGCGTAGGGGTCTCCCAGAAGGTTCAGCAGGGGTATGTATACGGGTAATAGTGATCACAGGCCTCCCTGTGGAAACTCACTGTGCCTGCTTGAAGATCCAGGTGGCAACCAGTCGCCCTCAAAAAGTCCAAACCCAGAATAAACGGGTCCTGCACTTCTGCTATCCACACCGGATGCTGCACTTTAACTCCCCCCACCGACACAGTCAGCATGCCTTTTCCTTTCATAGGTGCCAGCTCTCCCGTGACTGTGAGTAGACGCTCCGCTGTCGGTTCAAATTGAGTCCCACTGGGCAACACATCTGCTCTCACCATGGTTGCTGTCGAGCCTGTGTCCACCAGTGCAGTGCAGGGCACCCCTTCCACAGTGACAGGGACGTAACAGGAATCCCCACCACCAGCACGGCCCACCGCGATGACAGGCTCCAAGCATCTGCTGTCATCTTCTTCAGGAGGGAGTAGAGTCTGGCTCCCCCGGCTGTGCTGTCGGGCTCCTTCCTTGGTTGGGCCCCCCTGGGGGGGTTTTTGGGCCTGGCTCCGCATCTTCCCCTTCATGCGGGCTGCGCGTCGTTTCCCTGGGCCCGGTGTGCCTTGGGGCAGTCTCTGTCCAAATGTCCTGGCTGACCACACCCCCAGCAGACCCTGGTACTTGGCCTGCGTTGCACAGCCGGTGGACCCGCCCCTTTGCTGCTCCTAGCAGCTACACTCCACACATTCTCTCTCTCCACAGCCATCTCCAAGGCCGCCTGCAAGGACTGTGGATGCTGCAGCTGTACCTCGACCCTCAAGTCAGCAGGGAGGAGGGCCCTGATGAATTGATCCCACGCCAGCTCACTCTGCACTCCGGGTGGCATGTGTGCATACGCCCACCGCGTCAGGCTTTCCAAGTCGTTAGCAAGCAGTAGCAGGCATGATAGAGCCTCGTCTGTAGGCACAAAGCTAAGTGTAGTGCTTTAAAGTTCAAATTGGGCATGGAAAGCATCCCAGTCTGACCTACCCGAGTACTTTGGTGTTTTCACGGACGCGGCTGCTACTGCTTGCTGGGCGCTGCCATTGTTGTTTACATCCAGATGGGCGCCGCCATTGTTGTTTTCATCCCGAATGTCAATGGCGCGAAACACTGCTGAGGACGGAGTCATCCGCGCGTCTCTAGCCATCCTCACCGCCGACTCTCTCAGGCGCTCTCTCGCCTCCCGTGCACTCTTGAACTCCGTACTCATGTCCTTCGACCACCCGCATGCTCCATCTTCCTCTCCGTCACTCTTTTCTTGCTTCACTCCCATCCTCCCAAACTCATCCATCTCCACTAGCTCACTGGCTATAACTCCGTGACGCAGTTACGAGCTCCCGTCAGGATAGACGTCCTTCGTTCAAAAAAGTAACTCCACTCCTCCACAATAGGAGTCGGAAAACAGGCCTCAAGTTATTAGGTTTAATAGCTCCTTTGGTAGCATACAAATACAGGTTCATAGGTCACAGGTTACAGGTCGCAGGTTCAACGTGACTCTAGTACTCCACTCACTAACTCACACACGACACAGCAGGGTCAACGTCACACACTCGCCAGCCTTCCCCCTCTGCTCCCACAACCCGCACACCGACCAGCATTACTGTGCAGCTCTGTGATTGGCAGAGAGACTGGGGATGCTTGAGTGACCCACACAGCACCCTATACAAGGTCGCTACAATATTTACTAAACTAAAGCAATAAAGAGAGTAATGTAGGCCTGAGGAGTCGAGGAGGGGAAATGAGAGAAATTAGAAACCTTAAGAGTGTCCGGGATCTCCTCAGCAGGTCCTTCCAGAGTCTATGGCCCTTTCTCATTTCACTAATTTCCCCTCCTCGAATCCTCGGTCCTCCGGTAGTGACCCGGAAATGGATTTCAGCGTGCCATGTTGAAGGACATCTAATTTCTCTAAATGCACTTCGAGGACCGAGGATCGAGCATCGAGGAGGCTCTCTGGAGGAGCTATAATCGAGGATACACTGATGGGTCCTCCACGGATGTATTTCCGGCAGCAGTGATGTTTAAAAGAGGCGTGACGCACAGCCGGAGTTATCTCAGCCAATGACAGCTCTGCACGCACCCCCTGGATATTATTTTATTAACTGCTTTCATCGCGACGTGATGTTTACAGTGAGAACAGCTGTGAGGTCCGTGCAGAAAGCAGAGCAGTTTGTATAATATACATCACTCAGTATAACAGGCCTACATTACTCTCTTTATTTGTATGCTTTAGTTTAGTAGATATCTACAAACAAAGAGTCGATATTTTTCTAAAACCATTTAGTGCTTCACATAATAATATACACGGCTGTATCCTGATATATATGATATGCTTTAGAAGCTGTAGGTGCGTGTTGTACAGTGTGTAGGTGCATGCAAGGCCGTCCCTCCCTACAGGCCGATCATGCAGACTGTGTGTGGGGGGGGGCCTCATCATATAATTTTGCGTGGGGCCTCATGTTGGACAGGGACGGCCCTGGGTGCGCGCGCACGCGCGTGCGTGCGTGCGTGCGTGCGTGCGTGCGTGCGTGCGTGTGTGTGTGTGTGTGTGTGTGCAGATGCGGACAGACAGGTCTCAGTTGGATTGGTGTCCTATGCTTACTTTTAATACTTGTAAATAAAACGTTTGGCCCGTAATTTCATTTCCTCATTGTGGTGACGATAAGTCTGATAGTGTTACGTTATTATGAGAGTGCTCTCATACTTGTTTGAATCTGAAATTGTATATTATATAAATATATAAATATATATATATGTGTGTGTGTGTGTGTGTGTGTGTGTGTGTGTGTGTGTGTGTGTGTGTGTGTGTGTGTGTGTGTGTGTGTGTGTGTGTGTGTGTGTGTGTGTGTGTGTGTGTGTGTGTGTGTGTGTGTGTGTGTGTGTGTGTGTGTGTGTGTGTGTGTGTGTGTGTGTGTGTCCGCATCTGTAGCCTGTTTTTGTCTCATTATACCGCACTGTGAATGACTTAAAAGTAAATATATAAGTCGTCATGAACACATCTGTCCATCAGACAGAGGGCTGCTGTGCCTTCTGTCATCATTAATGGACGTCTCTTTAAAATGACCGCTCAGAGGAGAGGAGTTCTCATTTCTCTAACCGCCTGCTGCTTCCCCTCCTCTCTCCTCGGTTCCCCTCCTCGACTCCTCCGCTCGCATCTCCTGTGGGCGGGACTAAGTCTTGAGGATAGGAGTCGAGGAGGGGAGTCGAGGAGGGGAATTAGATAAATGAAAAAGAGTGGAGAGGCTCTGTGTGCCTTGTGATTTAATCTGAACCATGGAAGGACCAGGAGCAAAGCTTCTGAGAATCTCAGCATGCGAGGGAACATAACGCAATCAAAAGATCAAGCAAGTCCTCTCATCGGTGTGATGTGGTCGTTCAAGTTGCGTTGATCATGTAATTAGTTAAAACAATTATGTAGCCTAAATTATTAACTTGGATGAAAGATAAAGGCGTGTTATCTATGAAGCAACAGTCTTCACAGGTAGATAGTCAGCCACATCAAAACACATAGAGGCTGCCTCCAGGCAGGTATACTAGTGAATCCTCAAACTATTCTGAAAGAAATATGCTGCAGTAAGCACAAAAATCCACACAATGTTTTTAACAGAATGTTGACACAAGGTGGCAGAAGGATTTGCATGACTAATCCCATGACCTTTTACCTTCATTGATCTATAAAATATGTAATCCTTAAAAAAGCTGATATTTGATCAGCTGTGGCTGTGGTCCAGTATGCATGTTCCATAAATTGCCACAACACTTATTTTGTCATTTGATCGTTAAATAAACCAGATGTGGAGCGAAATGACAGAGCTGGTGTCCTCCAACAACAACTACTCCTGCTACCGGAAGGCCTTCAGTGAGTGCCAGGGCTTTAAGACCCCCATCCTGGGGGTGCACCTGAAGGACCTGATCGCAGTGCATGTGGTCTTCCCTGACTGGGGGCATGACAGCAATGAGGTGAACCTGGTGAAGATGCATCAGCTCTACATGACCTTCAACGAGTTGGTGTCCTTGCAGACTGCGGTGGCCCAAGTGGAGCCCAACATGGACCTGATCTACCTGCTGACGGTGAGGGTCCCCCTCCACACATAGAACCTGAGGGGAAGCATTTAATGCTGGCAAAATGTGTGTGCATTTATAAGGAATTGGCCAAATATCACATTTACAACAGAAAAAAATATATGTATCTCTGTCTTTCTCTTTTGTTTCTGTTTCAATTCAACATCAATCATATTCAGCACAACTTCTTCTGAGAGGAAGAGGAGTAAATAGAGTAAGAAGGATTTAAAAACTGTTGTCAAGCATTTTTGTTGCAAAAGATATTTATCAGAATAGTTTTGTTGGTCAAAAAATAAAAGCATTGGCCTGGGTTTAGGACGGAAATGTATTTCGTCTTTTTTGTAACTTGCATAAAACTAATATAAGCCCCCAAAAATAGATGGGTTTAACACCACAGGACAAACCAGAAAAATATATGTTTGACATCGGCTTTTGCTACCTGACACCCAGGACCTGTCACTGCGCTCCAGATCACAAAACATATCCAAAACTACTGTGAAGTGCTCTGTGTATTGGATCTAATAATGGAGAAGCACCACATCAGTGTATTCCAAGAAAAAAGAATCAGTGCTATATATTTCCAACAGTGTGATTAATCAACAGGTAATAGTCTATACATTAAACTAAAGCTTACTGTGTTATACTCAATTGTTTATAGATTAAACTAATGATATCCAAAACCCTTTTGTTTTCAGCTTTCTTTAGACCTTTATTACACCGAAGATGAGATTTATGAGTTGTCATTACTAAGGGAACCACGTAACCACAAATCATTGGTGAGTTTCAGATCGAATGTATTTTGTGTTCAGCTTTGTCCACACTGTGTGCATGCTGGATACACTTTATAGGTATAATAAAATGTTCAGGATTTGCACTGTTTGACAACTTACAATTGTTCATACACTACCTGCCAAAAGTTTGGACACACCTTCAAATTCGAAGTTTTTTATTAAATTTTTAATTAATTATGAAAGAACACATATGGAATTATCTAGTTAACAAAAAAGTGTTGAAAAATCCAAAATATGATTTATATTTTAGATTCTTCAAAGTAACCCCCTTTTGCCTTGATGACAGCTTTGCACACTCTTGGCTTCTCTCAGTCAGCTTCATGAGGTCGTCACCTGGAATGGTTTTCAATTAACACGTGTGCCTTGTCAAGAGTCCATTTGTGGAATGACTTGCCTTCTTAATTTGTCTGGTGACACTCTTGGTGATTTATTCAAAATGCAAGGCACACTTTACCAGCATGGCTACCACAACATTCTGCAGTAGCCATCTAAATATAAATCATATTCTGGATTTCTTTAACACTTTTTTGTTTACTAGATAATTCCATGTGTTCTTTTATAGTTTTGATGTCTTCAGTATAAATCTACAATATAGACAACATTTAAATAAATAAAAAAACTTCTAATGAACACACAGAAGGTGTGTCCAAACTTTTGACTGGTAGTGTATTTGTATTATTTGTCATTTGTTACCCCTTTGGAACTATATAGTGGTGCAGGAACTAAAACCTGTATTTGAATTAGCATTTTACCATTTCATGCTCCTTTGTCTCAAATTAAATAATTGTTCGAATGCCGTTTTGGTTGTTAGCCTGGAATAAGGTTTGTGGTTAACACAAGCTGAAGAGAGTTTCCCGTTTTGTGAAGTGAATTTAAGTGACCGTGAGTAGTTTGTTTACAAAGAAACCTTAGCTTTTTACTTCTCCTATTTGCATTCAGAAATTGGTGTTAATATGTGGAGATTATATCCCAGAGAGTGTATTTACTACATTAATCCAAATCCAAATGAAAAGAACTTGTATTCTTGTCGAGGGAGCCATGGCAATGTTACCACTCTATTAGGAGAATTGGAAATCTAGGTGTGCAACAGATTATTTGCTGAATTTATTCCTGTGTCCGTGTACCTTGTCCTTCCTCACAGCCTACCTCTCCAACAACTCCCAACAAGCCCCTGGTCCCTCTGGACTGGGCCTCCGGGGTCCCCACCAAACCGGACCCCTCTGTGGTCAACAAACACATCAGGAAGGTGGTGGATGTGAGTGGACGACACACCTCTTCGAATTATACCTACAGAATGCATTGATTGGAAAGATGTAGAGAAGTGTGTGTGTGTGTGTGTGTGTGTGTGTGTGTGTGTGTGTGTGTGTGTGTGTGTGTGTGTGTGTGTGTGTGTGTGTGTGTGTGTGTGTGTGTGTGTGTGTGTGTGTGTGTGTGTGTGTGTGTGTGTGTGTGTGTGTGTGTGTGTGTGTGTGTGTGTGTGTGTGTGTGTGTGTGTGTGTGTGTGTGTGTGTGTGTGTGTGTGTGTGTGTTTTAATGTATTTTTCTCGTCATTGGGAAGTCTGTGTTCAGGAATTATGACCATGACCATGATGGCTATATCTCTCAAGAGGACTTTGAGAGCATTGCTGCTAATTTCCCCTTCCTGGACTCCTTCTGCGTTCTGGACAAAGATCAGTGAGTGTACATGTTCAAATAATTCACTTCAGTATTAACTACACTTTTAACTGTAGTTTTAGTCCATCGCAGTTGTCACGATTCTTATGTCATGTCACGGTTTTAGTTTGATGTGTCTGGTAATGGGTGTTTTGCTGTTCTGTTCTCCCTGTCATGTTTTCCTCCTTGTGTATTGTCTGGTCCTTCTCCCTGTGTTTTCCTCCCTGTCGTTAGTTTCCCTGGTGTGTCTAATTGTCTGATTGTGTTCACCTGGAGGCGTGTGGTGCAGTGGGTTGTGCTTTGGTGTTCGGATCAGGGGGTCACAGGTTCAAACCCCACTGCAGTCAGCATGTCGTTGTGTCCCTGGGCAAAACACTTCACCTCAAATTGCTTCTGTGGGGATTGCCCACAGTATTGAGTATTGAGTATGTAAGTCGCTTTGGATAAAAGTGTTCATGTTTCCCTTGTGTGCCTCCTGTGCTCATCAGCACCAGCCCCACCCCTGATTCTCCCCACCTGTGTCTTGTTATCCTGTGTTTAAATTCCCCTGTCTCCCAGTGTTCAGTGTCAGTTCGTCTTGTCTCTTGCCATAGTCAGGTCTATGCTCTCTTTGTGCTCTTGAAAAGTTTGGTTCCTCACTACTTGAGCGATTTCATTTTGTTCTCAATTTTTGGCATCTCAACCTGAGATTCAATGGTGACCTTTTTTTGTTCATCTTGGTGTATTTTGGAAAAATAAAGTATCTTACCAATACTTTGCCTCTGTCTCCCGGGTCGTGCAATTGGGTCCTACATCCTGAGTGTCTGAGTTCATAACAGAACAAACTGACCATTCTGGACCCAGCTGACCCAAAAACGCTTCATGCCGCCCTGTCAGAACGAGGCGAGAAGATTTTTCACCACGAGGAACAGCTGGGCATAGCCAACCAGGGAATAAAACAGCTGGTAGGATGCCAGGCAGAGTTTCAGGAAAACGTCTCTACACAGATGCAAGTACTGGCTGCACAGATGAATCATTTTTTCACTCACCTACAGACTGTTCCAGTACCGTCCCCAGCAGCCATGGTTCCGGCTTCACTACAGGCCCTAGTAGCCATGGTCCCGACTCCAGTTTCGCTTCCAGTACTGGCTCTTCGGCCGATGCCAGCTTCCTGTGTCCTGTCGGCTTACCGACCATCTCGAGTCTCCTCTCGAGTCCCCTCTCAAGTCACCTCTCGTGTTCCCTTTCAAGTCTCCTCTCGAGTCCCCTCTCGGGTCACCTCTCGAGTTCCCTCTCAAGTCTCCTTTCAAGTCACCTCTCGAGTCCCCTCTCAAGTCCCTACCCAATGTCCTGGTCCGTTGGAGGTTCCGCTGGGGGTCCTGCCAACCCTATGTCCTGTCCCGTTGGGGGTCCCGCCGACTACTCTTCTGCCAGGGGTCCTGCCAACCCTGTGTCCTGTCCCGTTGGGGGTCCCGCCAACGACTCTTCTGCTGGGGGTCCTGCCTATTCCATGTCCTGTCCCGTTAGGGGTCCCGCCAACGACTCTTCTGCCGGAGGTCCTGCCAACCCTATGTCCTGTCCCGTTGGGGGTCCCGCCGAGACCTGCTCCGCCGAGTTTCCTGCCAACACAGTGTCCTGTCCTGTTTCGGGTCCCATCGACACCAGCCCTTGCTCCGTCGTGGGTCCCACTGACACCAGCCCAGGTTCCCTCTAGGGTCTCGTCTACGCCTGACCCGCCAGGGGTTCCACCAGCTCCTGCCCGTCCTTGTGCCCGGCCTCCTGAGTTCCCCAGCGGCCTTCGCCCTCGAGCCCGGTCTCCTGAGTTCCCCAGCCGAGGACTCCACCATGAACTCTGCCTTGCCCCCGGGCCGTCCGCCCGAGAACTCCATCATGGGCTCTGCCTTGTCCCCATGCCGTCCGCCCGAGATACCCATCATGGACTGTGCCTTGCCTTTTTTTCCGGACGTCTGGAATCCGTCCCTTGAGGGGGGGGTTCTGTCACGATTCTTATGTCATGTCACGGTTTTAGTTTGATGTGTCTGGTAATGGGTGTTTTGCTGTTCTGTTCTCCCTGTCATGTTTTCCTCCTTGTGTATTGTCTGGTCCTTCTCCCTGTGTTTTCCTCCCTGTCGTTAGTTTCCTTGGTGTGTCTAATTGTCTGATTGTGTTCACCTGTTTCCCTTCTGTGTCTCCTGTGCTCATCAGCACCAGCCCCGCCCCGGATTGTTCCCACCTGTTTCTTGTTATCCTGTGTTTAAATTCCCCTGTCTCCCAGTGTTCAGTGTCAGTTCGTCTTGTCTCTTGCCATAGTCAGGTCTATGCTCTATGCTCTCACTACAGATGTAGCGATTCATTTCAGACAGTTTGGAAAAGCGAGGGCCGTGATTGGTACGTGATCTGCCTTCGCTCAAGGGAAAACCTCCAGCTTGACTTGAGACCGCCCCCGTGATAGATAAATATAATTATAATGAAGCCAGCTGCAATGGATCAATGATCCACCAGGGGGTGCAGTGGAGTTCCACACTGGAGCTCATGTGAAATAAAGTGAGATACAGTATGCTGGATGTACAGCGGAACTTTGTTAAGATCCATATGTCACGGATATCATACTACTGTGCTAAATAAGAGACATGTAATCATTTACAAAACATCACCATGTTGTTATTTAACAAAAATAATTTTGTTATTCGAAAAAAACGAACGGGAGGAAATGCAGCCCGGCTCTCGATTTTTAATCCTAATTTAATCATCATCTTCACCACGATCATTTATGTTTATGTTCGCCGAATTGACATGAAATCACTGACACATATGAATATACTGTATTCAACTTCATTAAAACGTTATTAACGTGCCTAAACTCAGTAATTCACCAAAAATATGTATATTTTAATGGAGTTTCGTCGGTCGATCAGGATCCCAAAGTGTAGCGGAGGGATCCTCATCTGGATGAAGGGTGTTATTTTCCCCATAAAGAACAAGTCGCTGCAAATTATCCCGCTTATTACATGGCCACATTCTCAACAAAGTAACGACATGACTCCCAATATTAATTGAAATGCTTTTATGGATTTAGAATTTTTTTTTATTGATTTAAAAAATAGTTGTATGTATTGATTTAAATTCACATGCATCCGCTAAGAAAAATAGTCCGTTGTTACAGTTTTTTAAACAGTCTGAATGAAACGGCAGCTCTCAGCTGTGTATTTACACAACTAATGGCCCATCAACCACAGCTCTCTCCCCCACTCCCCCCCTGATCTTTCTTCTCCAGCAGCTAAATTAACAGTAGGTTACTCTGAGGGACCATAGACTGTATGTGACAAGCTTACAGTTAGTGACGTAACAACACCATAAAAGCTGGTGGGTTGAAAGCAATACGGGAGGTAAAAATAACTACAATAATTGTGACTTATTTATTGTGGCTTTTATGTTTTTAGGTATAACATTTTATGTAATTCAGGCTTATAGTTCACCCTTCTCTAAAAGCCTTCAACAATGACAATATTCATTGTAATTTAATAAATCCTTCCAACACACATTGTAAAAAATAGCCTACTGTAAGTTAAGAAATAATTTCAATATGTACATCTTCTGATGTAACAACAATAACATTATAAATAGTAACATAGCTGAACATGGTATTGCACATTTAGCTTTGAGTGTTACTGACCTGAGATGTTTTTATTACATGAATTAAGGTGACTGAGGCTTTTTAACTTACAGGGATGCAAACTCATCAGGTATGAAAAAGGTGACAAGGATCCGAGCCCCCGGCTCCCCCACCCCACAGAATGACAGAGGATTTTAGCAGTCAGAACAACTAAAGCAGCAGTGTTAATAATAACAGAAACGCCAAAGAGTCACATCTAATAGAAATATATAAAAGCATTTATTTTAAATTGTGGAGCAGTCAGTTTATAATTTTGGCAGCACTGTTGAACATTTTGAAAATGTATTTTCAGGCCTCTGTGCAAGGCTTAAGTCTTTTTATCTTTATAGCCACATGGTGTAAAGTAACTAAGTTCATAAACTCAACAAGTACTATACTTGGGCACAATTTTGAGATACTTGTACTTTATTTAAGTATTTCAATGTTTTGCTACTTTGTTCTTCTACTCCACTACAGTTCAGAGGTACATGGTGTACTTTGACTCCACTACATGTATTTAATACCTTTAGTTACTTCACAGATCTGGATTAATTAAGTGAAATATAATCAAGTGTTAAATCAGACTTTAGTTCCACCTGGAGTAAATCCACAAGCTACCCTGTCGTATACAAAGTCATTCAAACTAGCTGCACCTTTAGCAGCTTTGAGAACACTTTCATAATCAATCATTATAAAACATATCATATCTATTATTCTGAAATGGACCAATCTGCACAATGACTACTTTTACTGTCGCTACTTTCACTATATTTTGATGATAATACTTTTCTACTTTTACTTGAGGAACATTTTGAATGCCGGACTTTTACTGTAACAGAGTATTCCTACACTCTGGGACTATTACTTTTAGTCAAGTACAAGATCTGAGTACTTCTACTTTTACTCAAGTACAAGACCTGAGTACTTCTACTTTTACTCTAGTACAAGATCTGTGTGCTTCTACTTTTACTCAAGTACAAGATTTGAGTACTTCTACTTTTACTCTAGTACAAGATCTGTGTGCTTCTACTTTTACTCAAGTAGGCTACAAGATCTGAGTACTTCTACTTGTACTCAAGTACAAGACCTGAGTACTTCTACTTTTACTCAAGTACAAGATCTGAGTACTTCTACTTTTACTCAAGTACAATATATATACTTATACCACCTCTGTGTATAGCCTATGAAAAAAACTATTAGAAATAGAAGGCTAAAGCTAACGTTAGCAGATAGTGACAATGTATGCTAGCTAGCTAGCTAAACGATTCCTTAAATAATATTGCCACAGAAAAACTTTTCAGTTCACATCACGCTCTGCCGCTCCGACAGGGAGCTCTGCTCTGAACACCTGAACAGCCCGTTCTAACAGCTGTTCACCAGCGGTCCAGTCTGTGACCCAGTGACTCCGGACACACAGTTAATATTAACGAACGCACCCGTAGATAATGTAGCTGCTGAAGCTAGACCATCATATCGGAGCAGCAGAGCCTTATTATACATCCATGAGCAGAGCCGACAGGCAGGAAGACTCGAGCACACAGCTCGTACTTCATTATAATATATAAAAAAAGAACACCATGCGTGTCATGATGGCACATAACAGCTCACGGCCGCAGATTACTCCGGGTCCCAGCCCCCCCATACCCCAAAAATATTTGTATTGCAGATCTACATGAATCACACAAACGACTTATTTTGGATTCAAAACGGCAAATTTCGCCGAAAGGTGACAAGTTTGCATCACTGAACATAGACAGAGCACAACTGAAACATAACATCTGAAACGATGTAACAACATAATACACTTGTGGGGCTGCTTGGGATGTGAGGAGTGAGGGACACGGTTTAGAACGGGCATGTCGCCTGGCAGGACAAGAGAGTGTGTGCACCAGTCTGCCTTGATCTATGAATTCATGTCCGTGACACTCACTGCTGCCCACAGCTGTTTTATAGAAGGAAATTCCTTCACTTCATGAAAGTGTTTTAACCACACACACCTCTACTACACACACATGACGGGTGTTATTTTCCCCATAAGGAACAAGTCGCTGCAAATTATCCCGCTTATTACACGGCCAAATTCTCAACAAAGTAACGACATGACTCCCAATATTAATTGAAATGCTTTTATGGATTTAGAAAATGTTTTTATTGATTTAAAAAATAGTTGTATGTATTGATTTAAAAAATAGTTGTATGTATTGATTTAAATTGACATGCATCCGCTAAGAAAAATAGTCCGTTGTTACAGTTTTTTAAACAGTCTGAATGAAACGGCAGCTCTCAGCTGTGTATTTACACAACTAATGGCCCATCAACCACAGCTCTCTCCCCCCCTCCCCCCTTGATCTTTCTTCTCCAGCAGCTAAATTAACGGTAGGTTACTCTGAGTGACAAGCTTACAGTAAGACACAACACTGTCATTGCAAGTGACCCTCAGTTAGTTGACTTTTATGTTCAACTGCTAAATTCGTTACTGATAAAAAAGGGCTTCTACTGTACCTAATTACCTTAACACTAGAACCGCCAGAGGTTTTTGTATAGGCCTACCTAAACCTGTCAAATCCCGCTATTAGAATGCAATTTTTAACAACATAGGGTGCTACATAACACACTTTCAGGAAAAGTCAGGGACTGGGAGACTTTAATATTTTATTGAAAAAAAGTTACATTGCACACACACAACACACATCACACAAATTGACCCGATTGGCGGTTCTAGTATTAAATAAACTCACTAATTAAGGAAACCAGTTCAATACGCATTATTCTTATTCTTATCATTCTTTATGAGCGCAGAAATAGTCTTAAAATCAGATCTGTTTTTTAAATGAAATCTGACGGCAGGCAGTTAGCTCTGATCACCTATGACAAATGCGCCGCACCTAATCGCTGGCCATTCAGCCACAGACACTGTTCGAAATGGGGGGGAGCTAGGAGGAGCTTGGCTCCCCCGAAGAGGGAGGGAGCTCCCCTGAAGGCTGACTTTGAGATAAATAGGGGGAGCCCAAAACAATCGTGCATATTTGTGTCACACAGATTAGAAATGTTGAGTTTCTGTAAATAACAGTTCTTGAAATAAATAATAGTTATTGTTCATTACAGTTTCTGAATATTTTTTTTATATTTGTGAATATGTCTGGGTGTTGCCATCTGTATGTGGCGGCGCTGCATTCTTACTTACGTTGCTATGATTATGGCGGTGATGCCGGCGCGGTATTTGAAATGTTCATATTGATATTTTTTTAACTCTGGCTGTGTAATAAAAAAATATGGCAAAACGAAAACAGCCAAGCGTCACAGCTTTTGGATTCACAAGCAAAGAAGCGAAGGAGTCTAAAAATGACAACGTGAACGGATCACAACTTTTAGTTGGCCGGCTGTAAGCGGCGTTAGGGTCGAGTTTGACAGCTCCACACCGAGGGAGAAGCCTGCCGATGCGGAGCCTGAAGAGGCTTCAACAACGGCCACATCCGCCGGCATAGTGACACCGTCTGTATTAGTAGAAGAGTGTTTTTATAGTAATTGATCGCATCCGCGCTGCTGCGCCAGTCAACAGAGCGTGCGTGTGACATATTTAGTAGCAGGATGTGCTCTGAAAAATAGGGCTCCCCGAAAGCAAATGGTTAATTCGAAAACTGACAGAGCTCCCTCTATACAAATCAAACTGTAGAAGGTGTGAAAGCACCTATTGTTTTAAATAATGGTCGGAATGTGACCTTCTGAATTACCGTGGGACAGCACATTCTAAACTAAAATGTTCAATCAATAAAGTAACATCTTATCTTATCTTAATAATATCTTCATATTAATAATAATAATAAATCATACAGTATGTGTCCGAAAGGGAGCAGGAGGAAGCAAACACAAAAATATACTGCATATTAAAGCAAACGATTGTAAAGGTTAAAGTATGAGCATAACAAATAAAGAAGTGTAATGTAAACATTTGCATTATAATTATGATTATTTAATATATAAAGACTATATATTATTGAATTACAAGATTAGATATACTTTAGTTGATCTAAAATATTGATGTGTTCAAATGGTCTTCAAAACACAACTGAAAGTCCATGGAACTTGTCTTTCTGTATTTGTGAATGAAGCGCCATCTCCTGGTTAAAACCTGAAATTGAAAATCTGGCAACGCCCTCTTGGAAAATAGTGGGAGGGCTTAACATTCCTCTATACTGGTCTTTGGCTGGTGGTAGGCAGGAAGCTGTAAGCTGGAGTCCGAAATTCAGTGCTCCATCTGTACGTGAGCGACTTCATTTTGTTCTCAATTTTTGGCATCTCAACCTGAGATTCGATAGTGACCTTTTTTTGTTCATCTTGCTTTTTTGGAAAAAATTAAGTATCTTACCAATACTTTACCTCTGTCTCCCGGGTTGTGCAATTGGGTCGTACATCCTGATTGTCTGAGTTCATAACAGCAGTCAAAGCATGCAACACAGTTTAACCTCATTTCCCAGTGGATGCTGGGTAGCGTAGCTACTTTCCAAATAATGGAACATTTCTAGTTTCAAGCTTGTTTTTAAAAAAACAGAAGTGATCTGCATCAAGAATGCTGTTCCCCAGCCACAACCACTCTTTCTTATTGTGGTGTGATAACCTTCACCACATAACAATGAGTTCAGTGGCTTTAGAGTAGCTGTAGCTTACAGTGACTTTAAGATGAGCTCCTTCAGAATCAAATGTGTAAAAACTGGTATTGGAATTGCTTTAATATAAAAAAAAATTCTCATATTAGATGGAAAGGTGGGAACACTTCTTTGCTCTGTAATTTTAGTTTAATCTCCTGGATAAATAATATGATAATAATAATGTATCTAAAGATCTTCTCTAATGTCCTGCTCACTGTCTTGTCTTTCTTTCTCTATTCCTTGTCTTCCTCTCAGAGACGGATTGATCAGTAAGGACGAGATGATAGCGTATTTCCTCCGGGCCAACCCACTGCTCCAGTGTAAGATGGGTCCAGGTTTCATCCACAACTTCCAGGAGATGACATACCTGAAGCCCACCTTCTGTGAACATTGTGCTGGATTTGTGTGTATCTCCAACATTCTGTCACTGTAATTTGCATGCCCTCTTTTCTTCTCTTAGCAATAAACAGGCAAATATTGTAATTATTGTAAATATTGCAAATATTGTAATTAGTGACCGGCCTGCATTAAGACCACATATGGGTCATGACACGTGTCCAGTTCAGCCACAGACTGGATCTCTCTGCTTGGTTGGATTATATTACTAATGGCCTGGTACATGTGTAGTTTTCAGCAACAGTGCCTGGTTATTGAGTTCTCACAGATGTCATGACTAGGCTTTTGGAACATGCCTCCATGCTTTTATTATTCTTATGTTATGTTTTGTGCTTTCTGTTCCTAATTCCCATTCTCTACATTTCTGGACCTGCAGCTGTGGGGAATCATCAAACAGGGCTACAAGTGCAAAGGTATTGTTTCATTGCATTCGTCTGTAAAGACCATAAACACAACATGCAACTTACTGTTATTACTGCAATGTAATGTAAAAAGGCCGTTATTCTATTGAAGCCAACAGAGTTAAACACAGAAAACAGCCATTACGAAAGAAAAGTCAATTAAGGCTCATCTTGCGGCCTACAGTATATCCAGTATATTTTAAATGTATGCAATATTAAATAGGACATATTATTCAGATTTTCAGGTTCATATCTGTATTTTGTGCATCTAATGTGACATGATTATAAGCTTTAATGTTCCAACTAGGGCTGTCAGTCGATTAAAATATTTAATCGCGATTAATCGCATGATTGTCCATAGTTAATCGCGATTAATCGCACATTTTTTATCTGTTGACAAATATTCTCATGAATATTAAACACAACAACCTCTGAACATTACAAATATTCGCCTCAATCCAATCTGGAACCGTGTGTGTGTTTGTGTGTGTGTGTGTGTGTGTGTGTGTGTGTGTGTGTGTGTGTGTGTGTGTGTGTGTGTGTGTGTGTGTGTGTGTGTGTGTGTGTGTGTGTGTGTGTGTGTGTGTGTGTGTGTGTGTGTGTGTGTGTGTGTGTGTGTGTGTGTGTGTGTGTGTGTGTGTGTGTGTGTGTGATCGTTGGAGCTATGTGCAACTCAAGGCATATGCTCGAACGGGAGCTGCCTGGACGCTGCAATCATGTTGCGCCAACACACTCTCACTCCATAATCGTCCAGGAGCGACGTTTGGTCAGGGTGGCTTGCAGTTGTGACGCTCCTAGGCTCCTTCAGCTTCATAAAGGGACGCAAATAGCTTTCAACTGATTGCGATGTATTCCCATCTGCGGCGGGTTTTGACGCTCATGGAAGCACGGCATTTGTTTGTGTCGGCTGCCCTTAAAGGCAATGTGACCGTCCATTCCCATTGGATAACGGAGAATTGTACACCCGGAAGTAAGTATTCCCCTTACTGTCGATTGTTTTTACAGTGATATCTGCACTACTCATCGACTAAAAAATACCAGATTATCCTTGTTAATTACACAACATTGATTGGTTTAAATTGTGTGCAATGCTTTTGTATTTTTCCCCTTCGATTCGGAGAAACAAATATTTTTTCGGAGTAAAGGATGGCAGAAGACACTACACTACCCAGAATCCCCAGCTATCGTTTAGGACTACACCATGTGCTCTGTATGAAAAACCCCGTTTTTTTTCACCATTCATTCCAATGGCTGGCGTCTATGTCACGTGATCTTCAAATTTCTCCCTGCAGAAAAAAAAAACATGGCCGAACTTTGTTTTATTCTCGTTGGAAAATGCCTAAGTTTAAAGTTCGTTTGGCCATTAAAATGTGTTTTGATGTCATTTGATGCGAGAAATATGAGTTGTTATTTCCGATTATGCTTGCAGTGGATGTAGATGATCTTTAGTTTGCTAGTTATTACGAAGATGACTTCAGGAAATTGCGTCCATAGAACGTTTTCATTGTTACCAAGGTGGTTGCTAGGGACGTTGCTATCGATATTATTTCTGTTATGTTGTGTAA
The DNA here is from genome assembly GCF_949606895.1 of Notothenia rossii. Classification (NCBI taxonomy): domain Eukaryota; kingdom Metazoa; phylum Chordata; class Actinopteri; order Perciformes; family Nototheniidae; genus Notothenia; species Notothenia rossii. The sequence goes on from NC_136909.1 coordinate 56,517,364, forward strand.
CTGTTTAATGGTGTTATCTTTATTGTTACCCCCTTCCCTGTCAACGTATAGTGTTGGTCCACAGCGCAAACGTATTAGTTTAACACTAGAACCGCCAGAGGTCGCTGTATACCTAAAACCGCCAACGGGTCAAATGTACCCACTATTGATTTGCAAGGTACAATGTTCTTTTATTTATCATACAGAACAGTGAGTTTTGATCGCACAGGGATGACATTTATAACAATAGAATCTGTGGACTCTCAGCTTTTCATATGATATAGTTTGTGCAGATAGCATGAAGTATAAAATATCGCTACAAGTGCTGATTTAAACGCTTGGTGTTAGACTTGTGTTTTGTTTAGGTACAAATCTCTCAATCTCTCTCTACCTATCTATAACTATCTATCGATCCATCTGTAATGTTCTGTTCTATGGACATATAATTGTCTACATAAACAGACGACGCAGACTACTTCTCTCATTCCGAGTGTCCATCTTTATTCAACTGGCACGTAACCTGCACACATGCATTACGTCCTCAACGTGAGCTCAGTCATCCAAGATCTTGTATTCTCCAAGATGTTACAATATCTATAACTATCTCTCTCTCTCTCTCTCTCTCTCTCTCTCTCTCTCTCTCTCTCTCTCTCTCTCTCTCTCTCTCTCTATCTATCAATATATCTATCTATCTCTCTCTATCTATCTCTCTATCTATAAGGAACCGCAGTAGACAAAAGGCGTTGCTATAGCAACACGTCATGTTTACGCTGCATTTTCTATGAGGTAAATATTACCCGCTGGCGGATATGGGTATAAATGGCAATTTATTTGGCGATTTTTTCAATCTGACTTCCTGTTGACAATTTTTAACAACAGAGGGTGCTATATAACACACTTTCAGGAAAAGTCACGGACTGGGAGACTTTAATATGTTGTGGAAAAAAAGTTACATGCAATAAAAAAACAACTGCAGGTAAGATTTACCCGTTGGCGGTTCTAGTGTTAACAAAATCCGCATCTAAAGATACGTTATTTTCCCCTGTGCAATTCCAGTCTCACATCTCACATCACATCGTCATTAACAAATACCGGAAACAGACCGAAAACATTTAAAAGAAAAATAATAATACTTTATTCCGAGTGTGCTTGCTTTTCTCTTTGAAAATCATCACATAACGGCATTGTAATACACGGGTCGGCTGCATTAAATATTACATATCTGCCGTAGTTCTCTATTTATAGAGCCCTGATGAGAAGACTTCTAGACAAACAGGAAGAACTTCCGCCAACACTGAAAACGTTACGTGGATCATAAATATATCAGGAATTAAACAATATATTACATTTATTTTCACACAATACGACTCCTTGCAGGATCAACACTAATTCGGCTGACTTTTATATTTGATCCAATTGGTAGATAGGCTGTATTTACACCATAAAGGTGCACAGCTGATAGAAAGGGACACCTGGTGGTTAAAGCATGTTATTAAATTTCATTATTTTTATTATTAGATATTAATAGGATCCCTATAAAGTATATTCATTACTCGTTATTCTCTACTAATAGTTAATTAAAGACTGTATACAATGACTATTTTGCACATCCCTTTCAAGATTTCAAGATTTTCTAAGGTTTATTGACATATCATATTCACAAACGGTGTAGTTATGCAATGAATGAAAAACTTGGGTCGCAGGTTCCTCAATAGTGCATTACAAGACATCTATCAATATTTGTGCATACCTCCAGCAATGTTAACTATGTTGAAGCACTTATTTTAACTGATATTATACATATGTATTATACTCTTATAGGATGTATATAGATATTTCATCTCCGGCCTTGTCAGGTATTGAACAATCAATAAATAAAGAACACAGAATTATTAAATATAAAACACAGAATTTGTGTGATTATACTAAATGATTTACAAATAAACACCACTGCATATTTACAACTGTTACACACGCTGATGTAACGCAAATGTTTCCAACTTGGGGTCAATAAAGTATATCTTATCTTAAGATGATCAATGGCTACTGCCATATTTGCAAAATGTGCCTCTGAACCTTGACAAGTGCACGTTTCAGGCTTATCAATTAAGGTAATGTAATGTAATGTTATCAATGAACAACAGGAGGGGTCATAGACATAAGACCAGCTGTTAAATAAAGCTCTTCTGACCTTGACTGGAATGTTGGTATATATTAATGCTGCCCATTTTTGGCACAAGCAATTTTCTCCCATTTATTAATTATATGTTTTACATTTTGAGTGTTTCCTATCCCCTAAACCTCCAGGGATCTACACAGTTTAATACTGGCAACTTTTTATAATGGGAAATACGAAAACGTCTTTTAAAACTACAACTCCCAGTAGAGACGTGCCATAGATAGAGAACATGTTGCAAAACACAATAGCCAGCATGTGTAGTTCTGGGGACGGGGTGGGGGACGGGGGGACGAGGTGGACCCGTTCAAATCCAGTTTTGGACAGTCTCCCATGGTTCCATCCCATTTCAAGTGCTGTTCGACGCTCGGCGTAACCCTCGGAGCACACTCTCCAATCACAGAGCTTGAGGACTATCACAGGGTTTGTCAAGCGAAGCGGAGAGAATACTTACTTCCGGGTGTAATATTCTTTAAAGCAAATGAGCTGCTCCGACCCTCTGCCCTGACGGACTCCAACTTGTGTTTATTAATCAAACAAATAAATAAACAAAAGGATAATTATGTGTTATTGTTGAGTAAATGGAGAATTGCACAGGGGAAAATAACGTAGGCTATCTATGCCACAATTTTAGAGGCGGATTTTGTTAAACTAATACGTTTGCGCTGTGGACCAACACTATACATTGACGGGGAAGGGGGTAGCAATAAAGATAACACCATTAAACAGTTACACAACATAACAGAAATAATATCGATAGCAGCGTCCCTAGCAATAATAATAAAAGACATTAAGAAAAACGCATTTTAAACGGTCATTAAAAAGCAACACAATCTACCTGCATTGCATTACTCTAAACGTGTAATAACGTGCTTTAACCAGTAGGTGGTTTGGGTTAAAAAGCTGCCAAGTTTACAGTGTTAACAAAATAAAATATACTGCTGTTTCTGGTTTAGTTTACGACCGATATATTTAGTTATTGTTTTGATATTTGTAACACAAAAGCGATGGAAAAAACCCACAGCAACACAGAAAAGACGGTCTTAACATGACCCAGCGGTCTAGTAGTTAATAAAAAACAATAATACAATAATATCAAAACAAAATATTACTACTAACTTTATTGTGAAATTCAAACTGAACGGTAAAAGAATAGTTTCCGGTCTATTCTGAGCCCGATCTCTGTAGATAAATAAAAATAAAGAACTACGACAGATGTGTAATATATTTAATGCAGCCAAACCATTTATTACAATGCATTCATGTGATGACTTTCAAAGAGTAAAGCAAGCACTGTTGAATAAAGTATGATTTTATCTTTTACGAAACGTTTTTTTTCATATGGAATGCAGTTGGAGGTCAACCAATCACAGAGCTTGAGAACTAATCACGGGGTTTGTCAAACAGAGCACATGGTGTAGTCCTAAACGATAGCTGGGGATTCTGGGTAGTGTAGTGTCTTCTGCCATCCTTTACTCCGAAAACATATTTGTTTCTCCGAATCGAAGGGGAAAAATACAAAAGCATTGCACACAATTTAAACCAATCAATGTTGTGTAATTAACAAGGATAATCTGGTGTTTTTTAGTCGATTAGTAGTGCAGATATCATTGTAAAATCAATCGACAGTAAGGGGAATACTTACTTCCGGGTGTACAATTCTCCGTTATTCAATGGGAATGGACGCTCATATTGCCTTTAAGGGCAGCCGACACAAACGAATGCCGTGCTTCCATGAGCGTCAAATCCCGCCGCAGATGGGAATACATTGCAATCAGTTGAAAGCTATTTGCGTCCCTTTATGAAGCTGAAGGAGCCTAGGAGCGTCACAACTGCACGGCACGGGACCCTGACCAAACGTCGCTCCTGTACGATTATGGAGTGAGAGTGTGTTGGTTGCGCGCACTATCCGTGCTGAGTGTGCTGAATTTTCCCACTATGTCCCACTGTCTGGCTACCTGCATAAAGTAAAGTGCTCTGCGCAGTTGTCGGCGAAATATCCCTCCTCTGTTTTCATTTAAACAGCTCCTTTTATCCGTTAGCGCAGCTAGCTAGCACCAGATGCTAACAACAACAACAATACACGTAAGGTCTCTCTCTCGCGCCACACATACACACACCCTCCCGGTCCTCCCGATGGCCAGTCGGTGCCTGCCATTGAGCGTGGAAGTGTGGTCTGCCGCAAGCGGACGGCAGGAGTTGGGCTGTCAGCATCAGCTTGTAGATGGTATTTTAAACTCGATGCACTCTGAAACTATGGGGCGGCCGAGGACAAAAAATACACATGCGTTAATCGCGTTAAAATAATTAGTGCCGTTAATTTTTTTTTGCATTAACGCATTATTAACTTGACAGCCCTAGTTCCAACATTTCTTTATTTTTCTCATACTGCCTGTGATGCAGCACCTCTTTTCACACCGTCTGAAATTAGGAATGAGCCTTTTTCACACTGTCTGAAATGAGGAATGAGCCTATCACCTACAAAGTGTTTGAGCGCAAGCCAATAGAATCTCGAGTGTTACATAGTGATATCACTATTTTACGGAAATAAAACCGTTGACATGCACAAAAACTTATATAACACACTACAGGAAAGGGAAGACCACAAAGATATAAAGGACCCATTCTGTCTGGCAAAATGTTTGTTAATGCTTGTATATTCCTTTTCAGTTCCATTCACAAATTGTCAATTCGATGTAGTAGTTTCAATACTGTTACCGCATTGTCTGTCAGCCATTTTTATTGTTTTAGGATTGTTGTCCTGCTGGAAGAACAATTTACAACCAAGCTGCACATTTATTTTTAGCTGATGTCTTGAAATGTTCCTTCAGGAAATGCAGATACTTTTCCCTCCTCGTGATGCCATTGATTTTCTGGAGTGCAACAGTCCATTATCCAACATCACAACTCCATAAGATTGTGCAGCAGATAGAAAGCCTCCTCCACATATACTAGCTTTTGTGTGCCAATGTTGCTGAAAGGCTGTAGAGTTCTTGCCTGCACCCCAGTCTTTCAGGCCTTGGTGATTCAAGATACTGAATCTCGATGGTGGATTTAGATTCATTGGTGCCTCCAACTCTTTAACCAGAAGCTTTGTTCTTGTCTATAAGTGTATTAGTCTTTTGGGCCAAGGTTTGTACAGCCCAATGGACAAATCCCCTCTCCAACTTCCCAAACTATTGTGTCCATTTGTCCCATGAATTTTACATTTCTGTACATATTGCACAGTGGGAACTTAGAAATTGCTTCAAAGGAGGAACAAGCCACAATTATTCTTCTGAGTTCTTTGCAAATGTTATTGCATACTTCCATGGTTTCAAATGCAAAAAGGCCCTCACACTAAGGTTAGGCCTGTATATACAGATGCACTTCCCATTTACAAAGGTGCGTTCCCAGTTAGCTCATACTTGTTCTGCCAAAGTACTTTAGGTGGTTCAAAGGGTTTGTACAACTATTTAAAGGTCCCATGTCATGGCCATTTCTACTGATCATAATTCCATTGTTGAGGTATACTAAAATAGATTTATTATACTGTGCAATTTTCCAAACTCACATTGGTTTCTCATACATCATCTCTGTATATGTGTATTCACTCTGTCCTAAACGCCTTGTTGGAGCTCCTGCCCCCCCTCCCTGTGCGCCCAGTGTGCTCCGATTGATCAGCTCGGTCACTCTGTTCTGATTAGTCAACCACCAGAGAGGCTCCGCCCATGTCTAACAGTGCTTTTTTCGGCTCTGAGCGTAACATCAGTTTTACAATGGCGGCGGTACAGCCGTATATGTTATACGCTAACTAACCGAACTGTACAACTGTTGTTATGTAGGTGCACCTGTGGAAACGGCACCATGTTGCCTACCGAAGTGGAAAACGTCTGAAATTAGAAAGGTAGCCTAGCTGACAGTTACAACATTATCTAGCTGAAAACTCCAACCGTAGCACACAACATTATTTGCCAAGATATACACCATACATACCCCACACCCTGCAGAATCTCCATAACATGTACAGATTCGATTATCGACCTTTGAGGCGTAGAACGGAAGAAGAGTAAGCTATTTGTACCTGTAATGAACTAGTACTGTGTTTGATGAAAAATCAAATCATGGTTTGCTATATATGAATGATATGTTATAGGAGCAAATAATTCAGGGAAGAAAGGCTACTAAGTATTTCCATCAAACTTTATTTTTAGAAATGTACAAAATGTGTAAATATACATATGCACTGTATATCATCCATTCCTCCCCTTATAGGCGTTTTCGGCATTTTGCCTATCGCAGCTTTGTAAGCTGATGCTGGGGCTTTTTAGGACGAGGCATCAGAGTGGTCATCCCGTCATGTGTTGTCCGCCAGATACGCCAGGAGTTTCCTGATCTGGCAGGACGAAATCAAATGCAAATCACAAAATATTAGAGAAACTTAGTTGTTTTAGGTTCGTTAGCTTGCCAGCTATATTAATATGCTAACCTACGTTTGCTAGTTGTTCAGTGTAATATGCTACTACTTTGAACAACAGCTAGTCTAGGCTAGCAAGAACATGTTTACAATTGCAATCTTATACGGGTAGTCTGCTACGTTCGGTCATTCATTGTAGCTGGCATGAAAACAATGTTTCCCCTAGCATGTCTAGCTCTTGGTGGCCTTCTTGTTTAGCTCGGTAGAATACACGCTATGAACGGTAGCTCGGTAGCATACACGCTAGGAACGCAAACTATAATGTAGCCTACTGACCGTACGGTAAATCACCCGGAGTATACTGTCTGAGTATTTCGTGTGTGAATGCAGACATTCTCCTGCTATGAGATACGTTGGTGACATTGGAGGTGATGTGTGGTAACGCTAGCAACTTAGTTAGACCAGTTAGCACTGTGTCAATGGCTTAGCAGCCCAAAACGTTTACCCATTTAAACAGTCGTGGTAGAGGTTTGTTTTAATCATCATAAATACACAAACAACAATGGATACTTACAGGTTGTGTACCCAAATCTCCCGCTGGTCCAAACAAAGTAGGAACAGCATCGTCCTTAGTGTCCTATGCTGTGCATATCCGGCATGTATCGCTGCAATATTTGCGAAGCTTTGGTCCGTGAAATGCCGTGCACACAGTACAATACCGGCTCGAACATCTGAAGGAACAGTGTTAACAAGAAATGTCAACCACTGACTTCGTCGTGGTTCTGCCCTCGGTAAGGCATACATTGTAGATTTCCCCTCACAAGACAGGAAACAGACCCTCGTTGGCATCACTGGATACAGTTTTGAACTGAACCTGTTGAGCTTCCAATAGTATGTTTGGCTGGCAGAGGGTGCGGTCATAGCTCTGGGCGTGGCTACTGGGTATCCCTACGTCACGATACCAAGGAAGAAAACACGAAATCTCCAACGTGGCGTTTTGGGGAGGTCTTTTCTGTGTTACCCCTAGATTCAACCGGGTCAGTCTGCGGCACGTTACGGCTGCGCCGTGGTTTTGGTCCAGCCTCCTCCGGCGTCATACCCTACCGGGCGCGTTTCAGAAGCATTTCAGAAGCGGAGCGTCTTGCCTGCCGGCTCGCAGTTTTTGTTGATTTGGGCATATTTCCTGGACAGGCTACTTTGTACAAAGTTAATAATAATTGTAATATCCCAGTTATAAATGACATGTATCAAAGATGTGTTGCTGTATTTTAGTGGTAAAAAAAATGCATTCATCATCATAATTATTCTATATATATCATTTACACAGTGCCTGTAAACCGGAGGAGAACGCTGGCATTTCTCCTACTTGAAAGACTACTGAGGGATAGGGTCTGCAAAATTAGTTTGTGTGCATGGGCGGCGCCAGGATTTGTTTGCTGCAGTAGCTTAGCAGTTGCTATATGACAGCACGGCGTTGCTAGTTAATTTTCAAAATAAATAAACAAACAATACCAGTGGGCCAAGCACGAGCCTGTTCATATTGTAGCATTCACCGCTGTTCAAGATCACAGATCACAAGCCTTCAATGTCAAAAACGTTCTCTTTATTTTCTGGTATTGACGGCCACAGCCACGCCTGACAGAACCAATCAATAGTATAACACTCATTATGACTTTTCCCCACACTCGAAGACAACTCCTACCGTCTCCTACTCCCTCCACACTCACACCGAAAACGCACACACAGACACCTGGAAGGGGCGGTCTCTCCCTAACTCCCACCAACAACATTGCCTACATTTACAAAATTTACAAATGTAGCCTACTAAACTGTCCACATCTGATAATGATATGGCAACCACCTCGCACATGTTTTGTGCAGAAGGCAACGGAGGGAGTATTTTATTTTATTCCCGGGCTGATTTTTAGTCCCAGTCCGCCACTGAACGTAGCTATTATGTAAGGTGCTGGTATATACTAACTGTGCTTTCCCCCCCAAAAAATGGTAAATTAAACAAGTGAAGTACATGTTATGTTATAAAGCCGTGGAGGGCGGTAGTTTATAAACCAAAGAGTAACCGCCCTTACGGGACGCTCTAATAAATAAAGCGAACGCACCCGCAAGGACACCTGGCCTCCTAAAGATCCGAGCGCGCACTGAAGAAATCTGAGAGCAGACATTTCACGAGCTCACAGAAACAGCCTGAGTGCGAGGATAAGGTTTTAAGCTGGAACACAGGAAATCTGTAAGCAGCAATATATCTGAGTGCAAGCGTATAGTTTGAGCAGAAGCAGAGCAAATCTAAGTGCAAGCAGGCACTATTTGAGTGCGAGGACAGGGTTTGAGGGAAAGAAATCAATGAAGTATGCTCTCAAATTTAAATACCACGCTCTTGAATAAAGATAGGAAATAACCCCCATAATTACTGACATAACTATTAACTTGGACATGCTAAAATATTATCATTAATATTTAGATTAAAACATTGCTTTGACACTTATAACATTACTTTGCAAGGTAAGCACAACCAAAATAAGTTTGTAAAAGCACACACACACACACACACACACACACACACACACACACACACACACACACACACACACACACACACACACACACACACACACACACACACACACACACGGATAGCAGGGTTGTCCGGCTAGACCAGATCGCGGTCGTTTATGCTGACTTGTGAGAAATCTTTCCATTTTCGATCTGTGTTCACATACTGAGAATTATAACAACATTTGCCAAGTAACAGTTCGCGCTTTAACTTACAACGACCCCTGAAAGATCTCGCGAGAATGTGTATAAATATATTTAGATACATGTTCATAACAAAACAATGGGGTTGCTAAGCCGTTGCTAGGCCAATTGTTGGAGATGCTACAGCAACTCCAAGCTACCCCCTGGCACCGCCCCTGTTTGCGTGTGTGTATGTATATATATATATATATATATATATATATATGTGTATAGGCCTTTATATGCTATATATGCTCTGAACGTTCCACTTCCTGCCTGCCCGACATTACCTTACGGCCCCTACGCACGGCGGCGTGCGTTAACGCTTCTGGCCATTCACTTTGAATGGGTGACATCACGATTCGCTGAACTGCATTGTGGGAGCAAAGCGTAGCTTCTCTCGCGGTGCTCGCTGCAAAAGTAGAGCAATGTTCTACTTTTGCCGCTTCGACGGAGGCGTCAGCCAATCGAATCATATGCCAGTACAAGCACTAGCCAATCTAACCGCGTGCTTGTGTGTCTGGGGCGGGAGATTCATGTGATTGGTTGTTGGTCGAGTTTCAGCCCCTCCCGCCGGCAAGCAAAAACGCACGCAACCGTGTGTAGGAGCCGTAATGCGCAGCAGACGGACCCGGTGGAATCTAGGGGTTAGTTTTACTCCCTACAGGGTGTACTTTGAGGGTTTTTGACTCTGCACACCGTTTACATGCATAAAAACCTTCATAACACACAAGGGGACGGGTAATAACCGGAAAAGCATGACATGGGACCTTTAAAATGACCTGACTGCAAAAGTAATGGACTATTATGAAATAAATCATTATGAGCAATTTAGAACAAAAGGGACATAATCTGCCTTTTTTAAGCTTAGAGTACATTGCCCTGAATATGTGTGTGTGTTCACTCTGCAGACTGTGGTGTAAACTGTCATAAACAATGTCGGGAGCTGCTGGTTCTGGCCTGCAGGAAGCTGATCCGCTCCGGCTCTCTTGGAAATGTTTCTCCAGCCAGACTGACCCACAGCTCCCTGCCCAGCAGCCCGGCTCTGCCCACCTGTGAAGGTCATTTCACCTTTTGGTGATTCATAACTCCAGTAGTTAAAAAAGGCTTTATGTGTAAGTGATATCAAACATGATGTTATATTATTTTCTTGGGTTCTCTCCTTCAGATGAGGATGAGGTGTTTGAGTTCCCAGCCATCCCATCACCAGGATCAGCTCTGGCCCCTCAGTCCATCACCCTGATGACGGGCTCCGCCCAGAGGATCTCAGTGCGCCTGCAGAGGGCCACCGCAAGCCAGGCAACCCAGACTGATCCCCTATGGCCAGAACACAGCTGGGGGGCCACAGACAGTGGCTCCCACACCTTCCCAAAAATGAAATACAGGACTCACAGAAAATCATCCAAAAATAAGGGCTTTGCCCGCTGGGAAAACCAGAACGAGCCGGCAGTTTCTACCTTGTGCAGCGTGGACTCTCAGGAGAAGTCAGTGGTCTCAGGAGAGCCTGCACAGAACGGGAGGACACAAAGAGTTAAGGTGAGGGAAAAACTACTTTATTTATTATGATAAAATTAGTCCTTTTCAAGCATGGAAATAGAAACTTCTTAAAGTAAATGTAAAATGTCATGTCATATATTCAATGTTTTAGAACCCAGGGTTTTAGAACCCAGGATCGGAAAATTGGTGATCACACAATGAGATGTTTAGGTTTAAAGAGAAGTAGGTTGGAGGTTAGCAGACTGAACGTTAGCAGACCACAGGTTAGCAGTAAGTTAGCAGGCTGGAGGTTAGCAGGTCGGAGTGACTGGAGGTGAGCTAGCGGGGAAGCAGGTTGGAGGCTAAAGGCCCTGACACACCAAACTGACACCAAAGAACACGTCCCGACGGAACACGACTGTTGTGTCGCCTCACGTCTCCTGCTTCTTGGCCAACAGTCGCACTGGAACACACCGCAAATACTTTAGCCGACGGCCAAGTAGCACGTACGAACTGCGCATGCGTGAGTGGCAATAACTCTCCTTACCAGCAGGCGGCGGTAGTGTGACTGTGATATAAACAAACAACAAATAGCGTGTGCGTTCCATTTTCACTCTCGTCCATCGAAAACATGTCTTGTGCGGTACTGGAGCTATCAGCCATTGGAGTGTTGCTTGCGGAAGACATTCGTCGTGCCTTCTTAAAGCGCTTGTTTACGTCCCTCACTTCCGTTTCGCTTCTCATGCACTGATTCGCTAGCTGAACAGCCAATCAGAGTGATTTATTTGGCCCGACTGCCCGACCCGACGCATGGCCGATTCAACATGTTGAATCGGCCATGCGTCGGCCATGAAAGACCAAATAAGGCGTGTCACGGCCGATGGTGCGGGACACACCAAATTGAGTTTGGGCGACAGGGCACGCTTCGTCGTCCGACTAACACCGACGGCCGATTTCGGCCTGGTGTGTCACGGCCTTAACAGGCCTACGTTAGCAAACAGGGAGGACTGTTGGAGTGTTAATGAAGTCCTCTGCACAATAAGGTAGCAATATTTCCACCCACGTTTTGAAAGACACTATCTGGAGTAGGGATGCCAGTGATTATTCGATTATTCGAATATTCGTTACAGTCTCCATAATCAAATATTATTATTACGTTCCCTTCTGAGCTAGGGGAATCAAAGGGAAGCAACACAACCAGATTGGTATTGGTATAATTATAAGTGGTTTTAATGCACAACAGGTGAACAAAATGGCAGGCAAACAGCCTGAAACAAACAAAAGAGCCAAAAACACCGGTTTAAATAACAAACAAATAGAGGCCACAAAGGCGCAAGTTTAAATGGGCAACCAAACTAAGGGAGGACTCTAAAAGGTGAGTCTAAAGACATACAGGGAAAATAAATACTAATATACTAAATAAAGAACGAAACAAAACCTCACTTTAAAAGTGCTATAACTAACGCAAAGAATCTATACAAAACACAGCTAAACTAAAGGCAAACGTCACAGAATCCTAAACTACTCTAAACACTAACTAAGCTACTCTACACTCTACTAATCACACAAGTTTAACCCCAGAACAAAGAGCAAGTAGCGAGAGGCATCTGGCCACATACAGAGCCTCCAGAATGATGATTGTCCCCAAGCTTTGTAGTCATCTCCAACAGGTGTGAGCTGGCTGTGCGCTGCGATTGGAGTGCGTCGGGCCCGGTGTGCTCCAATCGCAATCTTCAGGGGCGGACCAGGAGATGGCAGCCAATGCCGAGAGGGCAACCGCACAGCTCATTTACATAGAACACACACAGCTGAAAACACTCAGCCGAATAATCGATTTTGATCATGGTCAGTTTCTGTCAACCCTAATCTGGAGTGATAGTGCTGAGGCTGACTCCTTCTTCAGATCAATGATTTATTGCCAAAGAAGGTTACAAACAACAAAAGAACAAATTAAGCAGTAGATCAACTTTGCAACGTTCATGGTCCGGCAGGGAAATAAATGGAATTGTGCCAGCATATGAGGCTGATGAGGGGATAAGATGCAGGTGAAGGGCGAGCTGATGAGGAAAACCATATGTTCTAATACAGGACAGCAATATTCTAATGTGTGTTGTCACTGAGACATCCATTTAAATACAAACAGTAGTTTAGTAAAAAGGCTATAATTCCAGATACGAATGACTTGTTCTGTGCTCTTCCTCTCCAGGACAGCTGACTTGGTCTCGTTGGTGAGGGACAGTCTCAGAAATCCAGGAAGCCCCTATCGGCTGGGAGCAGGAAGCTCTTCTCTCTGGGGGACGTGCTGGGCTGCCTGCGGCCCCCAGTCAGTGACCTGGAGCTATCATGTCCTCTGTAGACCTCGGCACAGGTGGAGCTGATGTGGCTCCCAGTAGCTGCATGGAAAGACTGGCTAATGGACTAACACCTGCTGTGTGTCACACTGTGACACCTCCACCCTTGGGAGGGTCTTTGGCTGGGGATGTTTGGGATGTACACAACATCAGCACTTGGAAAAGTAAAGGAAACATTTGTTAACTTCCCAAAAGAGTGGAATTGGTTCAGCCTAGTGAATCAAAGACAGCCAGTAACTTTTTTGTAACCGCTTTAAATGCCAGCTTGAGGATTACAAAGTAAAAGCCTGAACTAAAGAAAGATACGGGCACGTTCTTCCCAAGTGGAAATGATCCAAAAGATCATGATGGATATGGGAAAGAGTTTTAAAAAAGGGAAGTCCAAATGGAGAAGAACGTTAAGGGAATCCAACCCTCCTGACATACATAGCAGTGAAGATGGACCATTCTGGACCCTGGAGTATTTATGGCCAATATTTGTATTTATTCCTACATTTTATTTATATTTGTATATGAAAACTACAGTGTGTTTAACCCTCCCTATTGCTTAAAATGTATACAATTACATTTCTTTCAGCATGACATATGATTAATACCTGGCCTGACTCCAGCATTACAAAAAGAGAATCGATGTCATTTATTTTAACAGAAGCTGTTCTCAAATAAAACACATCGAAGACATTCATTGAAATACAATACACATGGTTGTATGTTTATCTATGATATTATATTGATCTACTTTATCATAATTTAATGCAGAAAAATCATATTGTCACTAAATGAACATTTGCCAGCGGGAGGTATATTTTGCATGTACTTGACAGTAAATGAATATATAAAAAGCTAATATATCATTTATATTACTATTTTAAATATTTCATAACCAGGGTACAAATATTGCCTGTTGGTACTTTTGACACTTGAACAATCTTAACAGATTCAATAGTAAAGTTATTTTTATTATCGATAAAACAAAGTTAAGATTCTGCACAAAGAGCAAAAGAAACAGAATGTATTCATATACTGTCACTTTGCCATCGTATTAAATAAAACTGAGACTGTTAGGATATCAAAACAAAATGTTAGAGAATGACTTTAAAAACGACTGTTTCATATATTGTTATAATAACATCTGCCATCTGTAAAGCACACTGGGAAGAATCCAACTAGGGTCTAAGCTGAGGAGAGCTGCAAAAGCTTTGGTCAAAAGCTCAGAAGAATAAAAGAAGTCACAGAAGCAACAAGAATGGACAAAGGCAAGTTCAAGGCTAAGTCTGTTAACCAACCTCTGCAAAACCACTGACACGGAGAGTTTCTTAATGAGAGCCAGATATAAGAGAATGTCAGTCCGGCGCTGTGGTTCTGCTCAAAGACAGCTGTGGACTGTATGGACCTGCATCAGTCTGCACGAGAGGACATCAGCTAAGGTTCCACGCCAACACTACACCAGGATTCATTCATAATTATGATAAAAAATAGTAGATGCCACTTAATCATTTATTTGTATTAAATGAATGAAAGCCAGAACGTTTAAACCATATAATATAGGGGATCAAGTTCAAAGGACCCTTACATTATTCCTTTTATTCATTCCTGTGTTCATACTTCCATCAAGATTTCAAAGGAAAGTTAGATTTCTAAATCTATCTACCTTCCAGGCAGTTACACTCATTTGCAAACATTTGAATTTTGTATACATTTATTTTCAGCAACTAGAATCTTACTTTTGCATTCTTTACAGTTAACAAAGCTTTAAAAAAAGTACAAGTAGAACCTGTTTTAAGCATCCACCTTCACATGCACACACAGGTGAGTGTGACATGAAGAGATCTACATCAGCAGGTGGCTCTGACACGGAGAGACATGTTTGTTTGGTTTTTGAGGTGGATGGTTGACAATTACATTAATTATAAACATTACATTGCCACGAGCAATGTTTGGCCTTTTATGAAGCATTCTTACTTTGAAGTGTATTTGATTCTCTTGTTTTACAGGTACTGATTTGTAAATGTTTTATTTTATGTACGTTACATCAAGATTGATTTTCATATGATCCTCTTTAGCTACTGTATCTAAAAAAAAAATCCTGAATTGTTTTAGTTGCACAACTTTTACATTTCAAGCATGTTGTGAAAAATAAGAAAACATTTGTAAAGCCAGTTTCATACTTCCTGCCCGGAGGCGAGGGCTGCTGTGACTAAACCTACCTGTGTGGCTGACGTTCATTCAGGTTATCGTAGTGAGCTGTACATTGCGTACCATTAGCTGGAGAGGAACCTGGAACTCTGTGCCGTTTCTAGCGTCACCTCACTGGGATCTGACAACATGCTCATCATAGATGGACACATCTGGGTTGAAGTGAACATTGAAAGTCCTGTGTAGCTGTCTGGACTGCGTTCTCAAAGGAATTCATTGAAGAAAAGCACTATGCTCATCTCACAAGAGAAGTGAAGAACCTGCACTCCTGTCATCACTGCTGCTTTGGTGTACATTAAGAATGTCGGATGCGTTTTAGTGAAAGATTCATTTCCATCAGTGAAACAAATAACATTCACAAATCCATTGTATTAAGATAACTTTATAAAAAAATTCAAATAACAAAGCATTTGCAATAAAGTAACATTGGAGGTTACAGCAAAGTGTTTTGACATTTCAATGTAATAAAGATGTCAACTGAACAGACACTTGTCAAACATTTTAAAAAGCATTTATTTAGAACTCATTGAGCACACCCTTACAGGGTTATGTGGCGCAGGCTGCTACCTGGATTTCCCCTTGATCATTTGTGATTTCATTCCTCAAACAGAAATACAAAACAATGCAATTTAACTGAATCAGTAGTACCAACTCCATAAAAATTAAATAAAAAACGGGAAAAATATTAAGTAACATACATGCCAAAATTATAGAAACATTAACAGCGCAAATGCAAGCATCTGTGTACGTCTCCAGTGTCATCAGGCAGCGACAACACAGGCAGACAAATCTGCACAAAATCCAGAAAGGATCATAGAGACTGATGATGTGGCTCCAGGATTCAAAGAACAGAAATAAACAAAAAGCAGTTGGTCTATAGTCTAGAACTAAACAGGGATCCAACAGACATGCGGAGCGAGCCCAACAGTTCTAAATGGGGAACTCATGTTTAGGAAAAGAAAGTCATCCTTTGGCTCCTGAACAGCGGCTGGACAGGACTGCTCCATCTCCCCACAGAGGAACATCTGTGGGCTTGTCTACTCTTTCCCTGGGATGCAGTCATTTATCAGTTCATGGTTACATCAATTTTACATTCACAGAGCCATATGTGCATCCACCTATCCTTATCATTAGTTCCAAAGTTGGTTTACAGCATATCATCATCATCTTCTCCTCCTCCGTACATGTCGGCCAGCTTCTTGAAGCGGGGCCCCCAGTCACTGAGGCAGTCGTAGTCCTGATCCCCGCTGCTCGACGAGTTCAAGGAGGAGAGGCTTCCCGCGTCCGATCCGCCTCCCTCATAGTCAAACACAAGCAGGGAGTCGTAGGGGGGGGCAGTGGGGTCGTTGTCGGCGGCCTTCAGGTTCTGAGAGGAGCAGAGGATACATGTCGTCATTTAAAAAGGACTGACTTATCTAAAGCCAGTTGAGTAGCACTTGAAATGTTTCAGCTCTATGAAACCTGATGTACTTATATGATTCTGTTTTCTTCAAGTTTGTATTTTGTTGGTGTTACGCACTTATTGTAAGTCGCTTTGGATAAAAGCGTCAGCTAAATGTAATGTAATGTTAACAGAACTTATTATAATTTGTTTATGTATTTATAGCACCGTTACGCAAGGAACGATTCAAAAAATAGATGCAACAATTGTCAAACCCAATACAACACATCCTGCTGTGAAAGGACCCATCATTTAGAAGAAAGAAAATGCTCTAGATCAGAATCTAGAATTATAAATGTGGTAATATCTTCCTAATTTCAAACGGATATGTACTTTCCCTATCTAATACACTGATTTATAAAAGCAGCAGGGTTTCCCACGCAGACATTACTTCATACCGTCATGGTATAATTATAGCTGCCCAATTCAGTTTAAATAATAAAATATATTTTTGAAATCGGTCATAGACAACGACCTACGTCGGCCTCCACCTGGTGGCGGTGTGGTGCTACTGGGGAAAGGAGGCAGAGCGTGGAGCAGTGCTGAAACAGAGCTTGAACATTAGACTCACATCCACAATGAAGTTTCCGATTTCATCTGGGTTGGCGGGGCGGGGCCGGTACAGAGGAGCCGGCATGAAGTTTGGCAGCACGTCGTCTCTTATGACGTCGGGCCGGTTGTCCAGACCGCGGTGGAGAACACCCAGATCATAGTCCTGGGGGGGGGGCACAGGGAGGGGTTTAAACTAAAGATAATGAAGCTTTCATAATAAACTTATTTATATTTTTAGATGGAACATGCTGTATTCTACCCAACCGTCATACTTCATAGTGCTGTGGCAGTTATATACCATGATATGGCAAATGTATGAAAACGATCTAGAATAAAGTGTAAAGGAATAAACAGTTTGAATGTTGATTATAGTATTATAAGTAATACTTTTCAGAGTGAAGTATTGTCCTTTTTACATGACTTCATTTATTGAACCTGACTGAGCCCTGTCAGAAAGAAATGGAGCAAACCTCTGTCTTCATTTACCTGATCGTCCTCTCCGCCTCCCTCTTCATCGTAGTAATAGATGTTGTCTCGGATGTCGTCGTCCTGCAGTAAAGGTTCCTTCTGCTCGCCTCCTCTCCGTCTCGCAAACAGAAGCAGCAGCAACACCAGCACTGAAACCACAGAGCACAAACAATATTACAACACAGCAGAACACATCACCACCATCATACTGACTCAGACATTTAAAAAAGGAGACATGCCGCTTATGGCGCTTTTCCACTGCAGGACCTAGCACAGCTTAGTACGGTATGGCAGTGTTAATTTTGGCAGCTTTTTTTTTAATTTAGTCTTAAGACGAAAATGGTTATTAGTTTTAGTCATTTCTATCCTTCATAGTTTTAGTCTAGTTTTGGTCCACGAAAAATTACATTTTAGTCAAAATGTTTTCTCTCTTTAAACCAATTCAGTTAGGCAAATACAGGTTTCTGACATTGGAATCAAGGTAACAGCATCAAGTGTTGAAATTCGTAAAGCAACATTTCACTCTCTTAACACTTAACTTGTGTAATATCTAGGGATGGGTATCGTTAAGGTTTTCTACGGTACTACTAGTCTTATCGATACTGCTTATCGATCCGGTACTTTAACGGTATTCTTGTATTTACTTTGTTATTTTTTTTAAAAGGAAAAACAAATTGTTAACCCAATTAATTGCTTTATTTAAATGTGAAATAAATGAAATTATGTTAAAATATTGTACTGTACTTGAGTAAAATGTTGAGGTACTTGTACTTTACTGGAGTATTTAAATGTTTTGCTACTGTGTAATTCTACTCCACCACAGTTCAGCGGTACATGGTGTACTTTTACTCCACTACATGTATTTAATACCTTTAGTTACTTTACAGATGTGGATGAATGATGTGAAATATCAAATGTTAAATCAGACTTTAGTAAATCCACAAGCTACCCTGCAGTATACAAAGTCATTCAAACTAGCTGCACCTTTACCAGCTTTGAGAACACTTTAATGGTCAATCATTATAAAACATATCATATATATTATTCTGAAATGGACCAATCTGCACAATGACTACTTTTACTGTCGCTACTTTCACTATATTTTGATGATCTTAATTTTACTTGAGGAACTTTTCCTACACTATGGTATTTTTTTTTACTTAACTACAAGATCTATAAAAGAATGTACTTTTCCCACCTCTGCAAACCTGATGTGATAACGTTACTCGTAATTGGGGCAACAGAGCTACGAGTATGTCGAAAATTGTGAATTTCTCCGATTGAATATGACGCCTTTTGGCCGGCTGTTTGAACAGACTACTCTACACATGTCAACGCGAAAACACTAATGGCAAACAAGCTTTGTCCACATCGAGCCTTGTAGAGTGTCTATACTTCTGAACGCTCCGTCCCCGGTAGATCTCTGTGTGTCGCTGCAGCGTGTCTGTTAGGCCCCGCCCCCCGCACAGAGAGAGAGGTCGCGAGAGAGAGATCGCGAGAGAGAGAGGTCGCGAGAGAGAGATCGAGAGAGAGAGAGAGAGCACCGGTACCGGAGATCGTTGTTGTTAGCTTCTGGTGCTAGCGAGCTACACTAACGCATATAAGGAGTTTTTTCAACAACAAAGTGGAGGAGAGTCCTCTCCTGTCAGACTGAGAGGCTCAGTGAACTAAAGGACTCTGAGTGTTATCTCAGTGGTTCTCAAATGTTTTGGTCACCATTAATGTAAACAATTATTTCCGAGGCACACGTTTATATGATCATTATAGTTATAAAAGAATAAGAGAATAAATGAAAAACAGGTATGAAATACTATATGACATTAAAAAATGAATAAAGTTTAAAAGGGGATTGATTTGTAAAATATCCATAAAGAAATAGTAAATCCGTTTACAGTTCTGTTTCAAATGGGTGTTGAGAGATGTATCAGTAGATCTCTTCATGTTGCTCTCAAAGTGCACCAGATTGATGCATTTAACTTCAATATTTATAAATCTTACCGGGGAGCTTGCCCCTGGACCCCCCTATGTGAGGTCCACACACCACCTATAAAAATAGCACTTTAACCCTGCTTACACCTATATGCCGTGAGCTTATTATCGAGCCTTCATTGTAACAGTTGCGGGTATATTGTGTATATGCGTGGGGAGTGTTGCAGTAGAAAATTCCACTGTAGCAACCGGTACATTAATGGGAAACCCTAAATGTTTGAGCACCCTCTATGAAACGTCAAGCTACCCCACAGCACCCCCAAAATAAATCTCTGGCACCGCCACCGAGCCTGACTATTTGACTTATTTTTTTCTCCAAAGGGGGGGCCTGACAGAAAAAGTTTGAGAACCACTGCCTTAACAGTTTAGGAACTGGGGTAGTAACTATAGTAACGCAGTGTAGGCGGGAAGATCGGCTGTTCGGCGGGCGGAGCGACGCTGCATAAAACTACCATGACGTCATCTTCAATGCTAACCACAAGAACATAACATCAGCCGTAAGCTGTTAGCCCTCAGAGCGCACAGCTCCTCATATCTGTTCAGAAACTAGACAAGTTAAACAAGTAGAAACCACAGACTGTCTGTGTCATGGAGAATACAGTCGCTGGTTTATTTGTGTCTGTAGGCCGTTGTGATCGTGGACGGCGCATATACAACGTTAGACGGTCTCCATTCAGAAAACACGCATTTTAAAAAGGTTTTTCAACTGCCGTCTTGTTTACAGACCGGTATCAGTATGTTGTTACTTCGGCATCATCTTGAAACGTGTATTACAATTAAATCACGGTAAAATATGTTCATTTTGTTGTAGTTTAAGCCCCCTTGCCAGCGATTCTCTCTCTGACCATTCAGCAGTCGAGAGTGTTTACGTCACTAGTTTAGCATATTCTGCCCGGTTGTTGGCCCGGTAAGAACCTCGATTTTGGAGGGCCAGAAAAAAGGTGAAAGAGTAGCCCTGAGCCGGAACTACCCCTAGTGGAAAAGCAAAAAAAAGGGGGCCGGGTTTGGCCCGGCCGCTTAAACAGTGCTACGCGCTGCAGTGGAAAAGCGCCATTAGTATTCCGTGTGTACCAACACCCACTCTTCTTCCTCTGACCATAGAGCTCCATGGTTACAAAGCAATGTTATATTAGTAAATTGCTCTCTGCAGAAACTTTAGGAAAGCAGATCAGACCAGGTAGCACTCCACAACAGCTACAAATGTTGGCCATACAGAAATGATACACATAACTTTTCAATCGTCTTCTCTCTACACAACTCACAATGCAGGGTAAAACATTTTAAGGACATTTCTTTCTTTTTATTGAGAAATTGTATATATCTTGCCAATAAATCTAATGTGCAATGGGGGTTGAATAGTTTCTATTGCAACTGTAGATGTCTTTATGAAAACTACCGTTCCTGGAGTTATGACAAAACATTAATCTCATATGAGACTTACTGAGCAGCAGCAGGATGCCTCCCAGTATTCCCAGAATGACAGGCAAGTCAGGGCCCCCTGCCACACGGCCTTTGCAGACCACTTCCTCTCCGGTACAGTCACACACTGTGGCCTGCACCGTGTTGTCCTGCTCCATGCCCTGGTTGTCTGCCACCCTCAGGACCACAGTGTAGTCTCCACTGGGCAGCTCTGTGGCCAAATTCAGGAGTATGCCCGTTTCTGCAACAAAGAGAGATAAAGGGACTTTATGTTATAGACTCTCCACAGTTTTTTATTTTGTCAAATTCCAACAATATTTTCACAAAAAACACTGGAGCACACATTATATGATTGCCATTTTTCAACTCTATATCTATCTAACACACCTCCTCCCCCGACCCCCCACAATGAATATCGACCAATCACGTTCTTGCTTGACCCGCGGGACTAGCGTTGCAGTCAGGAAGAAAAGCAATGTGGAGCATCAGCTCACCGCTTCATAAGGAGTGTGACCTTTCCTTCTGGCAGAATCTAACACAACACATCAGCCCCATTGAACAGCCTATCGTTCCAGCCTATATACAGCACATGGGGGCCAGAGCTGTACTCTGTGTGTGTTGCAACTTGCATATTTATTTATTGCAGTTGACGCACACACACGGGCATGTCCCCCCACTTTACAAATATGTTTATAATTATTAACGCAAGCCGTCATCACCACGGAGGAGCAAACAGCCTCTGTGAGTGAGCGAGCGAGACAGAGAGAGAGAGAGAGAGAGAGAGAGAGAGCACCTTTATTTAATATAGATAAAGTAAGAAATCATTCCAATGTGTACTATAGGATAGTAAAAAAAATAAACAGTTTGAAAGGGGAGTGATTAGTAAAATATGCATAAATAAAAAGAAAGAATGCTAACTAGGTAACATAAGATAAGAATGAACAAGTTTAAATGATTTGTTATTGCTTGTGATCATATTCTAAAGATGTTTGGATTATTGAAAAGTATACAGCTCCCTTTCATCTGAGTGTTGAGAGCTGTATCCATAAATTCATGTTGTGCTCAAAGTGCACCAGATTGATGCATTTAACGTCAACATTTAATAACACATCTTTCCGGGGGAGCATGCCCCCGGACCCCCCTAGAGGAGGTGAGGTCCACCACCAAATAAAGCAGGTTAAAATAATTAAATTGCATACATTTTCTTTTAATAAACACTGGAAACGGGTCCCACAGACCCAAACAGCACACAAAGGTTAAAGGTAAGCATATAATGTTAAAAAGTGCTAAATATATACACTGCAAGACACAAAAAATCCTAAAAAAGGTTGGTGACCCCTGGCCTATAGGCTTTTCCTGGGACTAGCCATTTGTGTTTGATCATGTGGAAAACAACCATTCAGTTGTGATTTAAAAGTGTACATACTTGATTCATTCATCCTAGCGGTCCAGTTGCTCCTGGACAGGCCCTGTAGAGAGACGCTGTACGGAGCAGTGAAGCCTGGTCCGTCTTTATCCGTCACCGCCAGCAGGTGGGAGGCCGGTTCCTTGTTACACAGCTGTGAAAACACAATGAATCCTGTTAGAACAAAAGTCCTAAAGTAAGAACATTTCATCATTGTCTTCAATGGAAAAATGTATACAATTATTATTAAAAATAAATAGGAAAAAGGTTTAGCACTTGGGAAAGGAAACGTACCCTGATTAGACGTTCGGTAATGGTGGGGGCATTGTCATTAACATCTTCGAGCTGAATAATGAGAGTGCCAGTTCCTGTGGCTGGGACTTCATCTGGAGAGGTGACAGACATACACATTAACATCTTCATTTTAGGGAAGCTTAACCATCACAGTGAGATAGAGCCACATTTGTTTTAAACCAGTGCAGGCAAGCATGTACAGCTGCAGGTCCTGACTGCCACCTACCATTGTCATATGCACCAATGAGAACAGTGTATTTGTTGTCCTTGACGAAGAGGGACTCTCTGTCCATGGAGTTTTTTACTTTGATCAGGCCTGTGTCTTTGGCCACGCTCAGCCAGCCAGCGGGGTCTCTAATTATTCTATACCTGTAAATAAACAAAACATGTTAATATTATTAGGGGTGCACCGAATGGGAAATTCTTGGCCGAAACCGATACCGAAAATAGGAAACAGTTGGCCGAAAACCGAAAGGCCGAAAATGATTAATAGAAATATATATATATATATATATATATATATATATATATATATATATATATATATATATATATATATATATATATATATATATATATATATATATATATATATAATGCATACAGTTTTTACCAATGTTGTTCAGCTGCCTGATTATGGAAAAAGACATGATTATGGCAAAACTTAACTTAAATAATAATCACTATTATGGGTCCATAAAACATTTATTCAGCACTTTTGAATGCATACAGTACATTAATTCCAAGTCAAGTGCATTTTCTTTTCTCAGTAGGATAACTACAACAAAGTGCATTCAGAACAAAGCCAAGGTGCTTTAAAACTGCATAAACATCTAGGCCAGTAGGCCTACAACAAAATAGTGTAAATAAAGACTAACAGCCAGGCCTTCAACAACAACAAATGCACCTATAAGTGCATGCATACAAATGTGCAAACTGGATAAATCCACATGAATGTAACTATTTACAAATGAAATTACAATTCAATTTCATAAGCAAAGTAGTAAACATTGTATAAAGATACATAAAGTGAAAACTGGATACAAAATCCACAATCAATTACAAATTAAATTACAATTTCAAGAATCTGCAAATAAGGTGGTCTGTTCTTATGAGCAATGTAAACAACATTGTATCATTTAGATACCGAAAGTACCATATATTGAACACTGTGCTGCTGTCATTTCCCCCTAATGATAACCTGAGATGGTGAATTATAACTCACAATGAAAATTGTTCAGGAAAGTGGGTATAGAGTAGGCATGTAGAACTAGATAAGCTTATGATAAGCCAGCCTTGTCTACTTATTAGGGAAAAGTGGGAGGTTCTTTTTAATGAACAGTAGCTTCTCTGCTTTATCAGCCATAAGTCTGTTCCTCTTCTCATCAAGCACATGAGAGGCAGCGCTGAACAGTCTCCCGCTGTCAGTGCTTGTGATTTGATCTTCCTCCGCATATTTGTCCGGGTGTTTTGATTTCAAGTGGTGGAGTAATCCCGAAGTGGTGAAAGTCTTTGCAGTTACACCCCCTCGAGAAATGTCAGCTGAACACGTTTTACAAATCGCAATCTGCGCCTCTTTCTCTGATATTTTTAAATATCTCCAAGCGCCAGACATGTTGGCTGTGAGCCAGCCGCGAGCATGGTCGCGCGCCGTGCTTGTCGCTGCGTTTTGATTACGTCATCACAACAACACGTTAGCTTACCAACGTAACCCTGTTCCCTGACATTCGGTGATATTTTTTCGGTGCTAAAACCCTTTCGGCCGAAAGCCGAAACGGCCTTTTTAACCATTTTCGGCCGATAATTTTCGGCGGCCGAATATTCGGTGCATCCCTAAATATTATGCAAGTCAGCTCACCAATATCATGTTTTAACTTGGGGCGTCACCGTTTCCCTAAGTATTGCTTAGATATTGTGGCAATTTTCAGACATTTTTCTTTGGCTGCTTATTAACAAACTAAAACATATAGGATTATTTAAGATGCAATAATTGAATGAAACGTCAAGATATCAGAAATGAACAATCTTTGATGCATCATTACCTACTGTAAACTGAATTATCTAGATAATCTCAAAGCAAGAAGATGAAAAGGATATCAAGCTACTCATAGGATGAAACAGGAACTATATGTCGGACCAGCTCGACAGAAATCTGCCGGCAGAGCAACAGCTGGCGAGTTAGCATGAGATGTAAGTGAAGGTGCTTTCTAACAGCTGGAGGAGCAGCCAGCAGAAACATCATGCACAGCTTCCATTTAAGCAGGATCAACATCTTACTCAAAGAAACATTGCATTTAATCCCACGACAAATCATATCTCGACTCCAATGTGTTTAAAAAAAATTAAACAAATTAATTTTGATTTACTACATTTACAAAGAAACATGTTCAAATTGAGTAAATCTTTTCTGCACCCTAGTTTCTATAAAGTTAAGAATAATTGTATCAGCGAGAAACAATAAAACTCCAATCTGTATATTCATAACATTAGATTATCAATTCCCATAATTGTCCTGAGAGCTTTTGCGCCACCATCTGCATGGTTGCTGATCAAGAAGTACAGTCACTATCAGCAGGCTTAGACTGTTAGTGATGAATACATTCCCTCTGCTGCCTTTCTGAGGTGAGAGTTGAAGGGATCACCTAAAGCTTGTTTAAGAACAACAGGAAATGTTATAACACGGTACATGAGATTTTCTTCTTACATGACTTGCTGTTTTCGGGCATAGTCTGGGTCAGAGGCGGTGTACTGCACCACATCAGCGTCAACCTCAAGGTCTTCCCGTTTAGTCACATGCTTCTCCATTGGATCAAAGATTGGAGCTTCATTGACGTCCTCCACAGTCACCACCACTGTGGCCGTGGCAGTGGGCAGAGGAGTAGCAAAAGGAACCTCATTCTCCACGGCAACCATCAGAGTGTGCTTGCCGCTCTTCTCAAAGTCGAGACCCTGGATGGAAGATAAAAAGCAAAGTAACAGTTCATCACAGCTCATACTGCTGTACAACCCAAACTCAATGGTACTTTTTTTTTTTTACTGAGATAATACACGTAAGTGTTTGTTATCTGACAAACAGAGCAGGTTGATGTAAACCAACTATCGAACAATACATTTATTGTAAAAATCACTAAACTTTATGAATTCTGAGAGAATGGACAATATTAGTTTCCTTCCTACCTTGACAGTAGAGATGATTCCTTCAAGCTTGTTGGTTCCTGTTTTCACTGTGAAAAGTCCTCTGGGATCACCATCCACGATGGTGAACTTGGCGTTCCAGGCTGGGGAATGTGGCTCGTCTCCGTCGGTTACTGACATGGTGACGACAAGAGTGTCCGCTTTATTTTCAGCTACTGATGCCTCATACTGTGGGGAATGAAGGAGGGGGTAGTAAGAAGTTAAACAAATAATGAAGACAAAGCTTTTTTAAATTCTTGGTGTTAAACAAAAGTATGTTTTTATGATCTGCTTTCATAATGGGCGACAGTGGTTCAGTCTGTAGGGACTTGGACTTTGGATCGAAGGGTCGCCAGTTCACAACCAAAAATATATTGAGTGTGGACTGGTTCTGGAGAGGAGCCAGTTCACCTCCTGGGCCACTGCCGAGGTGCCCTTGAGCAAGGCACCTAACCCCACAGGGGTTGACTGGTTGCTTCTCCTCTCTGGACCTTTCAATGCATGTGTGAATGTACAACTGTGTGTATTTGTATGTGCGCACAAAATACATAACTGTGTATTTGTATGCATCTATACAAGAAGCATTTTCATGTATACAAAACTGAATTCCTCAATAAAAAGGTCCATCTTTTTGTTCTTAATGCACTTTAGTTCAATACTTCCCTTTGAAGCTATGGGATTTTCTGCTAATAATGTAAATAATAAACTTCCAGGACCCATACTGAGATCCAATCCTACATGAACTAACTAACTAACTAACATGAAAAAGAAACAGTCTTTATTACTAATAATCTTTTAAATCACCAAAAAGGTTTCTGCAGCAAACCTGTCATTGACCTTAAGTTGACCGTCTATAAACTGGAGGTTTCATACATCAATACATCAGTTTGAAACAACTACCTAATGAAATTGCCAGCCACTAGCTTGACAGACATCATTTCAGTCACAAGGATGTTGTACTTACCAATGGCTGAGTGAATGCCGGAGCATTGTCGTTGCTGTCTGTCACAGTAAGGATTACTTTGGTTTCTCCTTCCAAGCCTTCTCCCCCCAAGTCAGCGGCTTGTACAACCAGAGTGTACTTTGGGTATTTCTGTTAAAAGAGACACATGGAGCTTAACTCAACTGGAAGCCTTACATGATTTGCTCTAATTTACAAAGAAACCATTAAGAAGCTTCAAGTAGAAATGTCTAGTATAATCCCGTTAGCCTCAGCAGAGACAGATTTGTCGCTGCGTTAGCGTGGCAACCGTACAAGATGCAGTCGAGAAGCTATACAGATGTGGAGTTTTGATCAAAATGGAGTTCAATAATGGCCTCAGACCCTGTTTGGGGGCGTTTGTCTTTCCAACTACAAACGCAGTTTATAGCCACAAGATAACTTCCGTGAAATATCATTAAAAAAAATATTCTTTTTTAAAAGTTATGAAAAATCCCACCCAAGCTTTATTTACACCATCGTACTTAAACCAAATAAAACTAGTAGTTTGTCTGAAATAAAGGTGATTTAAAAAGGTTAAATGTGAAAGCACACTAAGACAGGTGAAATTGGTTTTAGAAGTCTCACCTCTCTGTCTAGCCCACCGGCATTGACTCTGATGACTCCGTTATTGGGGTTGATTTCAAACAGCTTGTCTGCGGGCAATTTTGGCTCCTGGTCTATAATTCTGTAGTGGATATCCGAGTTGTCAGAATCTGGCTCATCAGCATCGGTGGCAACAACCTTTATCACCTCTAAACCTGAAAAGAGAAAAGTGAAAATAATGTTCAGAGGTTTCTTCAAAGTTCGAAGAACACTATTTAAAAGTCACCTATCATGCTATTTTTAGGCAATAGCATAGGTCTCAGATATATAAAAATATATTAAAAAAACATGTCTATGAATAGTTTTGCTCAAAATACCAAACAGATCACCCATTCTAGCCATGTCTCATATCGCTATAGTTCACTTCCTGTTACAAAAGTGCTGATTCTGGGGTTGCGGTCGGATAATCCAAAAATCAGCTCCTAAATTCTAACCCTATCGTCTATTCCTTGACCTCTGAGTGAAACGTCCAGGGGTTAAGGGATAGTAGATAGGAGAATTCAAAAGGACTTAGGAGAAGAGACTGCAGTACTTTAGAGAATCCGACTGCACTTTCACTATCCAACGTGTTTATGATGCGCCAGCGGACGTCATGAATGTGCGTCTGCTGCTGTGGCGAAACTATGGAAACTACAGTTTTCTATACAGGATGGATGTTTAATAAGAACGACAGACTCATCTAGAGACTCTGCACCGTGCTCTGATGTTGTTGTTTTATGGTTTATGAACGTGGACAACAGAGAAACATATTCTTCATGACCAAAGTTGGAATTGAAATAAAAAAGGAAAGTGAAACTTATGCTCGTCACCCTCTCCCTCCGGTCCACATAAATACAAATGATCCCAATACGTATGATTGTATGAAAAAAATCATAAAATAAATACAAATGGTCTTTAACACCTATCACTGTGTATATCACCATTCAAACATATTTTAAAAGTTGAACAAACGCCACACAGCTCAGTGAAATGTTGACTTCATTTGATCATTTCAGTAAAAACTAACGTTCAAATTTCTTTTTTTGATTATAATACTGATGAACGTTCGGAACAAAGCACTTTGACAACTTACCACATACGTTTTACAATGCTTAATAAGCACTGTAACTTTAATGATATCATTTCTCGGTCATAATCGGTTGTTTCTGTGAACGGCCGACTGTTGTGTGATGGCAAATGCTGCGGCCGCAAGGCATTGTGGGGCAGCATGTTCTCCTCTCCTTTCGTCAAGGGAGGTCCAGTGGTTCTTAAGCTAAAGGAGGTTATAAATGAAGTTTGAAACCTCCTTTCCTTTCATTTAGAGAATTCGAACGGCACTTATCATGGCTGCCACTGCGGGACTTCCGGTTCATTTCACTCCGTTAGGAAGGTTCCTAAGCTAAATGGACTATTCGACTTCAGCCCGAGTATAAAGCTTTAAAATATATATATATATATATTTGAGAAAAAAAGAGGAGGGGGCGACGTTTATGCCTGCTCATACTGGCAGATACTGCCGTGATGAAACGCCATATATTGTTCAAAACCACATCAAGGATTATTTCTGAAACAGTATGGAGCTCAAAGGCTTTCTCTCTTGCCGGTTTACCACAAAGTGAGTACCTTTTTATATCCTGCTTCTACACACATGTGCTTTTTCCAGTATAGGATAGGTTAGCTCTGAGTGTTAGCAATGCTTGCTAATGTAAACAAAGACCATATTACGTCCAAAACAGTCTGGCATTGTTTCTGATAGGTACGTTTCTGATAGTGCCGTGGGTCCGAATTTCTGATATTACGTCATATCGGATGAAAATCTGGATCAGCTCCGTTGTACCCCCGTTTTTAGAGATTTGCGCAGGGAGGAAAAAAAACAGGGTTTTATTCTCTGACGCTGCGCGAGTTCCCTGACACACCGGGGACACATATTTATGTATAAAAGACATCAAAAAGTGCATTTTGCATGATAGGTCCCCTTTAAAAAAAAAAAAGGGTGATTAAAGAAATAAAGCTGGGCTTGTATGATGGTTTTCTTTGGTGAATGTGCTGTGCTCTGGATCAGTCAGCGAAGTCATTTTGGAGTCGTCATACTCTATATAATGTAAAGAAATTAACCCTAAATATGATCACTAACTACTATTATGCATCATGCACACAGGTAGATTTAGAAACCAAAACATTCTTGAGACAATTATCTTTCTGGCCTCGAGCCATAGTTTCATCTGGAAACATATTTTGGTTATCACTGATGGTACCTTTTGCTGAGGCCTCAGCCACTTCTCCCAGGTAGGTGTCTTTGGAGAAAACCGGTTTGTTGTCGTTCTGGTCAATCACTCTCACATTAATCTCCATTGGTTCCTCGCCCTTTCCATCACCATCTGCTACCGCGTGTGCTTGGAACTGCATACAACAAAAACATTTATATTATAGTACTATATATGAAAGAAATAGCCATTTATCCATTTCATATTGCTAGCATGCATACAGACTGTTTTCGGAAGGTGTAAGCACCAACTAGGGCTGCTCGATTATGGCAATAATCATAATCTCGATTATTTGGGTCATTAATTGATATCACGATTATTAAAAACGATTATCCATTTACTTTGAAAACATCCATTTATTGAAAAAAAATGTGAACAGTATGTTAACAGTTGATTACCCTGAACTGTAAGTATAATTCAACTGAAAAACCAATATAAAATAAATAAAAATAACCATTTTATTTTGATTATATTGTTTTTATAATCGTTGCAATCCAAAATCGTAATTGCGATTAAAATACGATTAATTGAGCAGCCCTAGCACCAACAGAAGAAGTGTTTGGTACCAAGAGTTATTATTTTTGGATTTGTGTCGTTTGACAAGCCTAAACGGCAGTGATTGGTCCCATCAGTCAAAAATAGTACAGGTGCATCTCGATAAATTAGAATATCGTGGAAAAGTTAATTCATTTCAGTAATTCAATTTACAAAACGTGAAACTCATGCATTATATAGATTTATTACACACAAGGTAGTGTTTATCTTAATCTTGATGATTAAGGCTTACAGGTAATGAAAATTTGATTACTACATAAGACCAAAACAAAAAGAGATTTTTTTAATACAGAAATGTCAGCCTTCTGAAAAGTATGTTCATGTGTTTGCACTCAGTACTTGGTTGGCCCTCCTTTTGCATGAATGACTGCATCAATGCGGCGTGTCATGGAGGCGGTCAGCCTGTGGCTCTCCTGAGGTGTGATGGAAGCACAGGTTGCTTTGATAGCGGCCTTCAGCGCGTCTGCGCTGTGGGGTCCCGTGTCTCTCATCTACCTCTTGACAATACACCATAAAGCCCTTCATGCTTCCCTCTTCTGAAAAGACTGGAGATGCTGATTTCCTTTTCCAGCAAGACTTGGCACCTGCCCACACTGCCAAAAGTACCAATACCTGGTTTAATGACCATGGAATCACTGCGCTTCATTGGCCAGCAAACTGACCTGAACCGTTATGGGGTATTGTCAAGAGGAAGATGAGACCCAAAAATGCAAACGAGCTGAAGGCCGCTATCGGATCACCCCGTGCTTCCATCACACCTCAGCAGTGCAGCTGGCTGATAGCCTCCATGCCACGTCGCAAACAAGTACTGAGTTCATACACATGAACATACTTTTCAGAAGGCCGACATTTCTGTATTAACAATCAGTTTTTGTATCAGTCTTATCTAATATTCAAATGTTCTGAGATACAGATTTTGGGGTTTTCATTAGCTTAATCACAAAGTTTAAAACAAATAAACACTGGAAATAATTCACTTCAGTTTCACCTTTTAATTTCAATTAATTACATTTTTACAAAATTCAACTTTACTGAGATGCACCTGTATGTAGTAGTACTACAATTGTTTTGTTTATTCAGATTCTAAACTAATACATTCTGAAGGGAACTTAAGCACATCCAGATGTCTCTCTCTGATCCTGAAACAAAGAGCGTGTGTATAAAACCAAGATGTGCTCACCTTGTATACAGCTATCTGCTCTCTATCCAGTGGTTGTGTGAGGTACAGAATGCCAGTGTCTCTGTCCATGGTGAACAGGCCAACAGGATCCTCATCAGCTCCTGGACCAGTGATGCTGTAGAAGATCTTCTTTAGCTTGTCCTCATTGGATCGGATCTGAAAAAAAAGCAACAAGGCCGATTAGGGCTGAATACATGAGTTACAATCATGCAAAAATAGTCACAATAGTTTTAATTAAACTGCATTAACATCTCTGAGATACAGCCACCTCAGTCAACTTCACAGGGATGGGGTCATATCAGCCACAGAGCACCTGAGAACAACCATACCATTTCATTTCATTTCATTTCCTGAAAGGACGATTGGACTTTTCATTAGAAAGCAACTTTTTGTACAATAAAACAAGGTGATTGTTTT